>NC_064817.1:75694610-75698329 GCF_023721935.1 Panthera uncia
TATATATATATATATATATATATATATATATATATATACTGGAATATTTTTCAGCCATCAAAAGAATGACATCTATCCATTTGCCACAATATGGATAGAACTAGAATGTATTATGCTAAGCAAAATAAGTCAGCCAGAGAAAGTTACATATATCATATGATTTCACTCATTTTAGGAATTTAAGAGGGAGGCAAACCATAAGAGACTCTTAAATACTGAGAGCAAACTGAGGGTTGCTGGTGGGGTGTTGGGTAGGGGGTGGGCTAAATGGGTGATGGCCATTAAAGTGGGTACTTGTTGGGATGAGCACTTGGTGTTATATGTAAGTGATGAATCACTGAATTCTACTCCTGAAATCATTATTACCTTATATGTCAACTTGGATTTAATTAAAATAACAACAAACAAACAAAGAAAAAGAAAGAGGAGAAGTCAATTTTAAAATGACAATTAATAAAGAATGAGCATTAAGGTGTACATGACAGATTGTTTCCAATTATTTCACCTATTTCTATTCAAAATTTTGTATGTATGGGAAGATCCCTATGGCAACACTATGACACCTGAGAACACAAGTATTCTGTCTTGACTGAGGTAACATTTCTAAGAAGCAGGTCAGTGCCACCCAGCTCCAGTGGGTGATCAGACCTCAGGGTAACCTGATCTTGTTGATTTATCTCATGAAATATAAGTATTTAAGTATTAACTTTTAGAAACTTGTGTTATGAATTAACATCCAGAGGTTCCAAATCATTCCTATTCAAACTGAAAATAGTATTTATATGTTGATGTAAACAGTATTCACATTCTAGGATTGACAATGTTTCCAAGTGTTCCTATCCACTATTTGGTTGTTACAGCTTCTTTTCTTCCTTCCTCCTATCTTCTCTCCTTCCCTTCTTTCCATTCTTTCTTCCTTATTTTCTCACTTTCTCCTTCTCCCTTTCCTCCTTGTCCTTTTTCTCCTACTGCTTCTACTCCTGTTTTTCCTCTTCATTTTTCTTCTTCCTAATGGTCAGAGACCCTTATGATGGAATACATGGAATCTTGGTTGCTTAAGAAAAAAACTAAATGGAACAAGTACCTTAACAAGTGGGAAAAGTGGAAAAAAGAATCAATATGGCTAAAGAATCTATAACAGATAAATCCAGTAAAGTGAGAAATGGTCTATCCTTTTTTTTTTTTTTCAGTACCATCTTGGATCCAACGAGAGAGACTGTGCTGAACAGACTCTTAGAGTGGGCTCCATGATGCCCACTTCCTGATATCCACACCCATGTGTAATCCTTCACTTTGACTATGGGCAGGATTGTGACTTGTTTCTAGCAAATATGAGATAATATGGCAGAATATGGCAAAGGTAATAGGATGTATGTGATTACGTGCACATGATTACATGATTTACAAGATTGTAGCACCCATCTTCTTGAAGTTTCTTCTTTACTGGTTTTGAGGAAGCAAATGGACATGCTGACGAACACAAAATGACAACTATAAATGATTTCTAGGAGCTAAGGATGACATCTAGCTGACAGCCTATAAGAGCTTACAGCCAACAGTCAGCAAGAAAATGTGGCCTTAACCCTGACAAACCACAAAAAAGTTGAATCCCACCAACAGACTGAACTTGGAAGTAGATCCTTTCCTGGTAAATTCTCATATGAAACTGAAGCTGCACCTGACACGTTGAATGCAAACTTGTGAGACCCTGAGGCAGAGAACACTGCTAAGTTGTGCCTGAACTCATGGCTCACAAAAATAGATAAAATTATGCGTTGTTTTAAGCTGCTAGGTTCATGGTAATATTATGCAGGAATAGATAACTAATACAGACCCTTCCCTGTCCCCACACACAAATACATATACAAACACATACTCAAATAACCACATTACAGAACACAAATGTGCTGTGTCACTCATTCTGGTGCCCTGTTCTGGCATAAAAAAGTCCTATAAATCTTCACTTCTGCTCACATAACTAACTGTTCAGACTCTAGGGAATCACACTACATTTCTTTTTTATGTACTTCAAATAAAAAAGGCAATTGCATCTGGGTCCCATAAAGATTTCCTGGGTTGCCAAAATCAGAGAAGAGTACTACTTCAGAATATGGGGAAGATTTGAATAGAACTGCTTAAGAGAAGAAACAAAATAATTAATATCCCCAATCCTTATTCATAGATAGCATGAATACAACAGATATTGCTTAATGAAGTATTATTTCCCAGTAATTCCCAGGCATGCCAAATATCCATTTTCTTACTTCTTGTGATATTTTGGCTCATGGTTACAGAGGCACTCACAGACTGATCATTAGAATTGATGCTGTAGATAAAAAGCCATTACCAAAACCAAGTTTACCTAGATGTTCTCCTATGTTACCTTCTAGGAATGTTATAGCTTTGAGCATTAAATTTTAGGACTGTGATTCATTTTGAATTAATTTTTGTGAAAAGTTTAAGATCTATGTCTAGATTCATTTTTTTTAGCACGTGAATGTCCACTTGTTCCAGCACAATTTCTTGAAGATTATCCTTTTTCCATTGAATTGTCTGTCTTTACTACTTTTCAAAGATCAGTTGACAGTGTTTGCATGTATCTGAAAACAAGTTTAAACCAACTGTGGCTTCTTTATAGATGCATAATATTTTTAAAATTGTGACTGTCTTATTACTAATATGAGTTTAAGCCACCTGTCTATCTCTTTCTCAGGTGAATGTGGAGGATTTCATTTACTTCAGAAAATATATAAAAAAAGATATGCAACCTGGGGAAGTCAAAATAATTTCCAGCATAACAAGTATTCAACAAAAAATAAAAACTATATTTTACCTTTACAACTAAAGATGAAGAAACTAGCTAGCTATATTACAATATACAATAATTAACCCTATTTTTCCAGGCAAAAATAAAGACATTTGGAAAGTTTACCCTTTCAAAATTAAGCGATTGCTTAGAGTGGTATGAAATTTGCCCTAATGAGATATGAGACCAACTACTGAAATGTTAATACCTTTAAATGTTTTTCTAGAATACAAATATCAGACTTAAATCAATAAAATGTAATTATTGAGGTTAGAGAGTTCACTTCTATTTCTGACCATGATCACCATCATAACCTTATCTTCTGAGAATAAGTGCTAATATATATAAGCAGAAAGAAAAATGATGAAAGACAGTGCAACTTGACAGAGATCTGCTAAGTTTATCATTATTTGGGATTATATTTCATTTTTTTTCAATATATGAAATTTATTGTCAAATTGGTTTCCATACAACACCAAGTGCTCATCCCAAAAAGTGTCCTCCTCAATACCCATCACCCACCCTTCCCTCCCTCCCACCCCCCATCAACCCTCAGTTTGTTCTCAGTTTTTAAGAGTCTCTTATGCTTTGGCTATGTTTCATTTTATTTTTTATTTATTTATTTATTTTTTCAATATATGAAATTTATTGTCAAATTGGTTTCCATACAAGACCCAGTGCTCATCCCAAAAGGTGCCCTCCTCAATACCCATCACCCACCCTCCCCTCCCTCCCACCCCCATCAACCCTCAGTTTGTTCTCAGTTTTTAACAGTCTCTTATGCTTTGGCTCTCTCCCACTCTAACCTCTTTTTTTTTTTTTTTTTCCTTCCCCTCCTCCATGGGTTTCTGTTGAGTTTCTCAGGCTCCACATAAGAGTGAAAACATATGGTATCTGTCTTTCTCTGTATGGC
>NC_064817.1:75698729-75788442 GCF_023721935.1 Panthera uncia
TCTTATGCTTTGGCTCTCTCCCACTCTAACCTCTTTTTTTTTTTTTTCCTTCCCCTCCTCCATGGGTTTCTGTTGAGTTTCTCAGGCTCCACATAAGAGTGAAAACATATGGTATCTGTCTTTCTCTGTATGGCTTATTTCACTTAGCATCACACTCTCCAGTTCCATCCACGTTGCTACAAAGGGCCATATTTCGTTCTTTCTCATTGCCATGTAGTACTCCATTGTGTATATAAACCACAATTTCTTTATCCATTCATCAGTTGATGGACATTTCGGCTCTTTCCATAATTTGGCTATTGTTGAGAGTGCTGCTATAAAGATTGGGGTACAAGTGCCCCTGTGCATCAGTACTCCTGTATCCCTTGGGTAAATTCCTAGCAGTGCTATTGCTGGGTCATAGGGTAGGTCTATTTTTAATTTTTTGAGGAACCTCCACACTGCTTTCCAGAGTGGCTACACCAATTTGCATTCCCACCAACAGTGCAAGAGGCTTCCCGTTTCTCCACATCCTCTCCAGCATCTATAGTCTCCTGATTTGTTCATTTTGGCCACTCTGACTGGCGTGAGGTGATATCTGAGTGTGGTTTTGATTTGTATTTCCCTGATGAGGAGCGACGTTGAGCATCTTTTCATGTGCCTGTTGGCCATCCGGATGTCTTCTTTAGAGAACTGTCTATTCATGTTTTCTGCCCATTTCTTCACTGGGTTATTTGTTTTTCGGGTGTGGAGTTTGGTGAGCTCTTTATAGATTTTGGATACTAGCCCTTTGTCCGATATGTCATTTGCGAATATCTTTTCCCATTCCGTTGGTTGCCTTTTAGTTTTGTTGGTTGTTTCCTTTGCTGTGCAGAAGCTTTTTATCTTCATAAGGTCCCAGTAGTTCATTTTTGCTTTTAATTCCCTTGCCTTTGGGGATGTGTCGAGTAAGAGATTGCTACGGCTGAGGTCAGAGAGGTCGTTTCCTGCTTTCTCCTCTAGGGTTTTGATGGTTTCCTGTCTCACATTCAGCTCCTTTCTCCATTTTGAGTTTATTTTTGTGAATGGTGTGAGAAAGTGTTCTAGTTTCAACCTTCTGCATGTTGCTGTCCAGTTCTCCCAGCACCATTTGTTAAAGAGACTGTCTTTTTTCCATTGGATGTTCTTTCCTGCTTTGTCCAAGATTAGTTGGCCATACGTTTGTGGGTCTAGTTCTGGGGTTTCTATTCTATTCCATTGGTCTATGTGTCTGTTTTTGTGCCAGGCTATGTTTCATTTTAAATAAGATTTTGTTCTCATAAACTTATAACACACAGTTTTATGGCAGTGATTGCAAAATATTGCCTTCAAAACTCACATCATTCAAAGTCTCTTTAGTTAGAGCAGTGGGCTGACATTTATCAGAAACTATGTGCATAGTTATGCTCTTTACACCCTCTTGCTCTGCAATTCTTACAGTTTACCTGTGAAAGTTGATGATGCTGAGCTCAGAAATGTCATAGTGTCTTTCTTGTTTAATGTCAAAAACTACACTAAATGCTAGAGGAAATCTTGTCAGGCCAGTTTTCCACCCACAATGAATGAGAGGAACACTTTTCGTGAAAGGTTTCAGAGTAATTTTACTTGTTCATGTTGGCTCACCAAACCCCCTTTCGGTAGGTCACAATATCATATGTTTTGGTCTCATATATTATTTTCTCTGTCATTCACAGAGCCAAAATATTTTGATGCTATTGGGAAGAAAGTCTGGCTTCACCAAAGATTACATGAAGCACTAGGTAAATACTCTGTGCCTAATTCCTTATCTTCAAATGGAGTGTGTAGTAATAATAATGGACTGACTAATGAGGCAAATACAAAAGGAAGTAGTTGAGTTTCTACTGCATGCAGTTCTGTACTCCTGACCTGAGGGAAAAGTGAAAAACTCATTTGAAGGGGTTAAGATTGCAGGAAAGATAAAAGCAACACTACATATGAAGTAATCTTAGACTGATTTCACATATATTGGAATCTTTTGGATATTTACAGGGATTTAATCCTTTGTGTCAGATGTTTATCTTCATAAGCATTTTATAACCTCAAAAGATGATCTGCTCCTTTTCATTTAGTACTAACATAGATAAATTGCTTGAAGTTAATATGAAAGAGTCTTAACCCTAGAATGAAAAAAAAAAAAAAACAATTTCTGGCATATAACAAGGCCACTTAATGTTGCTGCTTTTAATGGAATAATGTAGGTAAACTTTGTCTATGGCAATTCAGCCTTGGAGTCTTTTCAATTTAGATATCTCCAATCCTTATGTGGACCATGCTCCTTATGGGAGAAAAGCTTTCTACTGTATTCAGCATTTTATTACCTTGGGCTTGAGACATGCTGTAACTAAGCACCTATGCAACTGAATTGCTTTTGCAAACTTGTAACCCGATTCTCATAGCATAGGGGAGAAAGACATCCTGTTAATGGTGGTTTCACATGCTTCAGGTAAGTACTTCTTCCATATTATACATCATTCTTTTGTTTTAAAACTGGAAAGCACGTTAGAGTTTGTTAATGCCCTAGTTGCCCTAGATTTCCATGGTGAATATGACTGATGTTTTAGATTTGAGTAACTGAGACCAATTTTGGTGGTTTACTGTTTGAGGTTATTCAGTCTTTTAATCTAATTAATAGTCACTATGAATAGAGGCTGTGGTTTCTGTAGAGTAGAACTGTGTCTTAGCTCTCAGTTTAGCCAGAATTGCACCTCACCAAAGCCAGATGAGCCATGGGTTTCTTGATTTAAGTTTTAGAAGCTTAAAAATGGGCATTTTTCTTGTCTTTGATTATTTTTTAAATTACCAAAACACTTATTTTAGTACAACAAATAAAATACAGATAGAATTGATACAACATTATTTTCCCTTTTTCAAGTTTTTATTTAAATTCCAGTTAGTTACATGTAGTGTAAATTCAGGTGTAGAATTTAGTGATTCATCACTTACATAGAATACCCAGGGCTCATCACAAGTGCCCTCCTTAATACCCATCACCCATCTAGCTCATCTCCCAACCACCTCCCTCTGTCAACCCTCGGTTTGTTCTCTATCATTAAGAGTCTCTTGTGGTTTGTTTCCCTCTCTTCTTTTTCTCATTTGTTTTGTTTTTTAAATTTCATGTATGGGTGCAGTCTTTTGGTATTTGTCTTTCTCTGACTTATTTTGCTTAGCATTCTACCCACTACCTCCATTCATGTTGCTGGAAATGGCAATATTTCATTCTTCTTTATGGCTAATTGATATTATATATAATATATATATATAAATGTAAATATGTATGTAATACATATTACATAAATTATATAAATTATATATTATTATATTATATTTGTAATTATATATTATATAATTTATATAATGTAATATTATAATATAAAATTAATATATAATAACATTAATTGACACTTAGGCTGTTTCCATAGCTTGGCTATTGTCAATAATGCTGCAATATATGCAGGGATGCTTGCATCCCCTTGAATTAGTGTTTTTGTGTTTTGGGAGTAAATACCCAGTAGTATGATTACTGGATTATAAGTTAGTTCTATTATTAAATTTTGAGGAATCTCCATACTGATTTCAACAGCGGCTGCATCAACAATGCAGAAAGATTCATTTTTCTACACATTTTGCCAACACCAGTTGTTTCTTGTGTTTTTGATTTTAGCCATTCTGACAAGTGTGAGATGATATCTCATTGTAGGTTTATTTGCATTTTCCTGATGATGAGTAATGTTGAACATCTTTTCATGTGTCTGTTGGCTATCTGTATATCTTCTTTAGAGAAATGTCTGTTCATTTCTTTTGCTCATTTCAAAATTGGTTTGCTTTTTTCAATGTTGAATTGTATCAGTTCTTTATATATTTTGAATATTAACCCTTTATCAGATATGTCATTTGCAAATATCTTCTCCCATTCAGTAGGTTACCTTTCAGTTTTGTTGTTTGTTTTCTTTGCTGTGCAGAGCTTTTTATTTT
Organism: Panthera uncia; assembly: GCF_023721935.1. Classification (NCBI taxonomy): domain Eukaryota; kingdom Metazoa; phylum Chordata; class Mammalia; order Carnivora; family Felidae; genus Panthera; species Panthera uncia. The sequence continues at coordinate 75,702,720 of NC_064817.1, forward strand.
GATGTCATCACAGTTTTTTTTTTAATTTTTTTTAACATTTATTTATTTTTGAGACAGAGAGAGACAAAGCATGAACGGGGGAGGGTCAGAGAGAGGGAGACACAGAATCTGAAACAGGCTCCAGGCTCTGAGCTGTCAGCACAGAGCCCGATGCGGGGCTCGAACTCACGGACCGTGAGATCATGACCTGAGCCAAAGTCGGCCGCTTAACCGACTGAGCCACCCAGGTGCCCCAGTATTTTTTTTTTTTAATTTGTTTGTTTTTGCTTTTATTTCCATTGCTTCAGGAGATATTTCTAGAAAAATGTTGCTATGGCCCATGTCAGAGAGATCAATGCCTGTGTTCCCTTCAAGGATTTGATGGTTTCCTGTTTCACATTTAGGTCTTCAATCTATTTTGAGTTTATTTTTGTGTATGGTGTAAAAAAGTGGTCCATTTTCATTTTTAGCATGTGGAATTCCAGTTTTTCCAACACCATTTGTTGAAGAGACTGTCTTTTTCTTATTGTCTATTAATTCCTCCTTTGTCAAAGATTAACTGACCATATAATTGTGGGTTTATTTATAGATTTCCTGTTCATTTTCCTTGATTCTTAATATTATAGGGTATGCAAAATTAAAGTGTTCATGGCTTTAACATGTAAAGGCTACATGCTGTTTATAGTCTGAAGGAGAGGCTGGCATTCATCCTAGGACTAAAATGAGAAAGTTGTAAGGAACCTTAGGGATCTTCTGGCCTTGGAATAGATCTCTGATTGTTCTGAGTTCACACTATCTTCTAAACCTATTATTATTTTGAACTTTTTAAGGGATGAAAGGTTTAAATTCTAATCCATAAAATAAATGGTAAATTATTCATATTTGGAAATCATAACTGAAATTTTAAGACTTATACTAGATTAAGTGCAATTTGAATTATTGCATGATTGGTTAAGATACTTTCCTTGTGAGAATTCATATCTGAAAAATAATGGTGATAATGAAAATATAGAATCAATCAACAACTTTTTTAAATTTTTCAAATAACTTTTTAGACAAGAGTTGGAATAAAGTAAGGTCAACTTACTCAACTACATTTCTTGCTGAATCATAATAACTAAAATTTTACAGTACACATGTCATGTTTCACATATTTTATAGCTACTGCCAGGACTAGATTTAAGTAATTCACCTGTACAATTTTCAACTACTTTTTGGAAGATTAGTGTATAATCTAATTGATATAGTTAACAAAAACTATATTTCTTATATTTACTCTAAAATGTGTCACTTCTTAATTGTATCTGACAATTATACTTCAAGCTTAATAAGCAATAAATGGTAACGAGAATAAACTATCACACAGTTTGACAATATCTAAACTTCATTCTTTCCTACAAAAAGCTAAAAATTGTGGTTGCAAACTTATGTCTTTATGACTTTTAAAATAATAATATTATTTTAAAAATATTTATGTATTACCTTTATGTGTTTCCAGGATGTAGCATGATCTAGAAGAATGAACAATAATTTTGGAGCATGTGGACTGGGGTTCACCTTAGCCTACTAGCTCTGTAACTAAGTAATATGTAAATCTCTCTGAATTTCATTTTCTTTATTGGGGAAATGAGTATTTAATAATTCCTACTTCTCAGGATTGCTTTAGGCTTAATTAAATTCATGTCAAGTAAGTAGTATAGAACATGGCAAAGAGTAGGCTTTCAATAGATGTTACTTGTCTATCATGCATAAACATTTCAAGTGTATTTTAAATCATTAACTTTAACCTGTATAATGCCAATAAGCCTTCAGGGCATTCAAGAGAACCATTGCTCTAACTTATATTTCCAACAAAGCCTGCAAAATTATTAAAAAGTATACTTTAGTGGCACCTGGGTGGCTCAGTTGATTAAACATCTGGCTCTTGATTTCTTCTCAGATCATGATTTTGCAGTTCATGAGACTGAGCCTCAGGTTGGGCTCTACTTTGACAGTGCATAACCTGCTTGGGGTTCTCTCTCTCCCTATCTCTTTGCCCCTCCCCCATTCACACATGCTCTTTCTCTCTCTCAAAATAAATAAATAAGCATTTATTTGCCCATAATCCACGGGCAGCTGTTTATTAAAGCATAATTATGTGACACATCATTCAATTTCCTAAAAATATGAGACTGTATATTTTATATTATGACCTTTCCTACATAAGGTTCTCAATTTCATAATGGGCAACTAACATAGATAGACATATTTATATTCCTAATTAAACAAAGCAACTAATCTCATTTCTGATTGGGAATAGGGAACACAAGTTGCTATAGTTACATGTAGAATTCTTACAGCTTGACAGAATTTGTATATGGCCAAAACTAGTTATGCTAAATAGCTAAAAAGAATGCAAAAAGACCTAGGAAAGGAATGTGAGGATTAAATATTGACATGGATTAGAAAGAACAAGACAAACCCAAGCCATAATTAGGTAGGCTCAGAGTAGAGTTCATATAGGGTATAGAATGCTGTGAAATGAATAACATGCCATTCTATAACCTGAGGGCAACTAAAAACTCAATTCCAATAAAATCCATTGTGGACAGGTGTCTCTAATATTACTAGGGTGAAACAATTCGAAAGATAATTGAGCTATGCCTGTGTCAATGATAAAGAGAGACAGCTAACATATGGAACCCTAGAAAAGTAAATCACTAAGGGCAAGCTCAAGGACAGGGACTCCCAAGTTAGGTCGCTATAGGGTAAAAACGGTATGGAAAGATATTTATAAAATAGCACTAAAATATGAAATAGTCACAAGCATTTTAATAGGACTTTATTATTTATAAAGCCTTTCACATGCATTATCTCATTGAACATTCAGTAGAATTCTGCAAGGCCAACATAGAAACTAGAAACATATAATGACTTCCCTAAAATTCTACATCCAGGATCTCTTAATCCATGCCTCATACCCTTTTCACTATTATGACATCACTTCTGATGAATAAGAATAAATTTCTGTGGTTAATCCTTAAAGGTTAAAGTAATCAAGAATCTTAGAGAGCAGAGCTATAGAATAAGGAAACTGTAAGTATGGGCCAATGTTGTATGTTCTAAACTGAGTAGACAACCTTTCAGGGAAATTCTGTGACCAGAGTTTAGAGATGTGACTACACCAGGAAAGAGTGGTTTGGGATAATAGGCTAGATACTTTGAATATACACCCCCTTGTTTATTCAATAATAAAATGTTAAATATTTAACTGAGCATAGTCCAATCAGCTGAAATGTACATTTCCCACTATGTATTGTAGTCATGTATGGCATGTGACTAAGTTCTGACCATGGGAGTTAAACAAAAGTAATGTGTAAGTCTTCTGGGTTATGCCACTAAGAAAAGGGAATGTCCTCCATTTCTCTCTCTCCTTATTCTAACTAACATGTGAACATGAGGCAGTAGCTGGAACAGCCATGTAAGATATAAGCTGGCATTTTAATAGTGACAATGGCAGATTTAGAAGACAGAAGGAACCTGGGTCCCTGAATACCGTGTGGCCAACACCAACTCTTCAGGAATCACCTTCAGACTGTTATGTGAGACATAAACTTTATTTTTTCAAACCACTGTTACTTTGATCTTTATTGCAGAAGGAAACTCTATATTCTAACTTAATTTTTTTTTTACCTGAAATTAAGGAAAATTTAGTCACAGAGGGAAAGCAATTTACCTTTTTCTGGGTTCAAGGGAAAAAAATGAGTATGTTACATAGAATGAAGAGTAAGGTAGCAGAGTGATATAAAGGCAAGTTAGAATGAGAATGTGAAATGGATTCAATAGCTACAGAAAGCTACATTTAAGCAAGAGCAACCGCTATCTCAAAGGCTGTCTGGAGCCACATGCAGTGTCATGGTAAAACCAGTAACAAGAAGTGTGTATATTTTCTTTACAAAATCTTTCTCTGCAGTTTAGTTAATTAGCTTCCAGGGATGATATGAAAGCTTTATTTCATGTGTCAAATTCCATTGAGTTATAGAAATTGCATGAGTTCTATTAAGATTAATCTTGACTCTACACCAGGATATAGAAGTAGGAAATAGTAGCAGATATGCATGTGGCATTTTCTAGTTAGAGACTATATAGACAGGAACATAATGATGGAGAAAAGGAATTAAATTGGGAAATAACACTTTTTTTAAAAAAAAGTTTGTTTTGAGAAGGACAGAAAGAGCATGAGTGGGGGTGGAGCAGAGAGAGAGGGAGAGAATCGCAAGCAGGCTCTGCACTGTGAGCGCACAGCCTGGATGGTGCTCGATCTCATGAACTGCGAGATTATGACCTGAATTGAAATCAAGAATGTGACACAACCGACTGACCCACCCAGGAACTCCGGAAAAGAACACTTTTTCAAAGTTATCATTTGTTACGTTCTCCTGAGAGTTATGGTGAATATGATTTCCAGAACTGTTCTGCTGCTGAATGGAGTTGGAAAGCAATAGAGGAATATGAAGTAATGAGATCTAAAATGTACTTATATAACTAAGGGTATGGGCAATAAGCAGAATTGGAAGAAGAATAAACAGGGAAAATGGGATTGTGAATTTTGCAAGCCTATTCTTGGCCTTTAATGCTTGAATTCTGGATTATAGTCACCTTGCCTGAAGTAGTTTTAATGAGAGAATTATTTATTTTGAAAGAAAGAGAGAGAGAGGAAAGTGAATATGAGTGAGGGAGGGACAGAGTGAGAAGGAAAGAGAGAATCCCAGGCAGGCTTCATGCTGCCAGCTTAGAGCCCCACTCGGGGCTTGATCTCACAAACTGTGAGATCACGACCTGAGCAAAAATCAAGAGCCAGATGCGTAACTAACTGAGCCAGCCAGGTACCCCATGAGGGAATAATTTCTGAATAAAGGTGTTTCTGAAAGAATTTAACTCACCAAACTTTTTTTTTTCTCATGGGACAATATTAAAAGGTCACTATGTCAAATGTAGTAGTGGATCACTCCCCAATTTTTATAGTGTTTCCAATGTTTTTTTTAATGGTATTTAACTTGTCATTTCTTAGACTTCTAAAAAAGAAAGACTTACCATTTTCTTCTATAAAAGGTACCAGCAGCATTCTCTTCAAAGGCCCCCATATACTTGTTTCATCATTTTAATTATCTGTAATTTTATCTTATTCTAAATGAATATACTCTGCTTTACATAAATAAACAAAATGAAAATTATTTTTCTTTTTTTAAATTGAGGTTTAATTGATATACAAGCATTATATTCGTTTCAGGTGCACAACAAACTGATTTGATATTTGTATATTGCAAAATGATCACCACAAGAAATCTAGTTAATATCTGTCATTATGCAGAGTTAAATTTTTTTTCTTGTAATGAGAATTTTTAAGATGTACTCTGTTATTTCAAATATGCAATACAGTATTATTAGATATAGTTGCCATGTTGTACATGACATCCACATGACTTACTTATTTTATAACTAGAGGTCTGTGCCTTTTGACTCCCTTCATTCACTTCATCTATTCTCCGCCCCCCAACCACCAATCTGTACTCTGTATCTATGAGCTTTCTTTTTCTTTATTTAAGATTCCACATATAAGTGAAATCATATGATATTTGTCTTTCTCTGTCTGACTTATTTCACTTAGAATAATGCCTTCAACTCTACTACAAAGCTGTAATCATCAGGGCAGTATGGTATTGGCATAAAAACAGACACATAGACCAGTGGAATAGAATAGAGACCCCTTGAATTGGACCCACAAATGTATGGCCAACTAATCTTTGACAAAGCAGGAAAGAGTATCCAGTGGAAAAAAGACAGTCTCTTTAACAAATGGAGAACTGGACAGCAACACGCAGAAGAATGAAACAAGACCACTTTCTTACACCATACACAAAAATAAACTCAAAGTGCATGAAGGACTTGAATGTGAGACAGCATACCATCGAGACCCTAGAGGAGAAAGCAGGAGAAAACCTCTTTGACCTCAGCCACAGCAATTTCTTACTCGACACATCTCCAAAGGCAAAGGAATCAAAAGCAAAAATGAATTGTTGGGACCTCATGAAGATAAAAACTTCTGCACTGCAAAGGAAACCATCAACAAAACTAAAAGGTAACCGATGGAATGGGAAAAGATATTTGCAAATGACATATCAGATAAAGGGTTAGTATCTAAAATCTATAAAGAATTCACCAAACCCCATACTCCCCCCCAAAAAATAGTCCAGTGAAGAAATGGGCAGAAGACATGAAGAGACACTTTTCCAAAGAAGACATCGAGATGGCCAACAGACACATGAAAAGATGTTCATCACTCATCATCAGGGAAATACAGATCAAGACTATAGTGAGATATCACCTCATGCTGGTCAGAGTGGCTAAAATGAACAAATAAGGAGACTATAGATGCTGGCAAGGATGTGGAGAAATGGGAATTCTCTTGCACTGCTAGTGGGAATGCAAACTTGTGCAGCTCCTCTGGAAAACAGTGTGGAGGTTCCTCAAAAATAAATAAATAAATAAACAATAGATCTATCCTATCACCCAGAAATAGCACTGCTAGGAATCTACCCAAAGGATACAGGAGTGCTGATGCATAGGGGCACATGTACCCCAATGTTTATAGCAGCACTCTCAACAATAGCCAAATTATGGAAAGAGCCTAAGTGTCCATCAACTGATGAATGGATAAAGAAATTGTGGTTTATATACACAATGGAGTACTACATGGCAATGAGAAAGAAAGAATGTAGCAACGTGGATGGAACTGGAGAGTGTGATGCTAAGTGATATAAGCCATACAGAGAAAGACAGATACCATATGGATTCACTTTTATGTGGATCCTGAGAAACTTAACAGAAACCCATGGGGGAGGGGAAGGAAAAAAAAAAAAAGAGGTTAGAGTGGGAGAGAGCCAAAGCATAAGAGACTCATAAAAACTGAGAACAAACTGAGGGTTGATGGGGGGCGGGAGGGAGGGTAGGGTGGGTGATGGGTATTGAGGAGGGCACCGTTTGGGATGAGCACTGGGTGTTGTATGGAAACCAATTTGACAATAAATTTCAAAAAATAAAAATAAAAAAAATAAAAAAAGAAGGTGTGGTTTATATATACAATGGGATACTACTTGGCAATGAGAAAGAATGAAATCTGGCCATTAGCAGCAACGTGGATGGAACTGGAGAGTATTATGCTAAGTGAAATAAGCCAGATAGAGAAAGACAGATATATGTTTTCACTCATATGTGTATCTTGAGAAACTTAACAGAAGACCATGGGGGAAAGGAAGGGGAAAACAAAAGTTACAGAGAGGGAGGGAGGCAAACCATAAGAGACTCTTAAGGACTGAGAACAAACTAAGGGTAGATGGGAGCTGGGGGAGAGGGGAAAGTGGGTAATGGGCAGGGAGGAGGGCACTTGTTGTGATAAGCACTGGGTACTGATTGGAAACAAATTTGGCAATAAATTATATTAAACAAAATAAATAAAAATAAAAATAAGAATAATATCTTCAAGGTCCATCCATGTTGTTGCCAATGGCAAGATTATATTCTTTTTCTATGGCAGAATTATATATATATATATATATATATATATATACATATATATAATATGTGATATATATATGTGATATATATGTGTGACATATATTTGTGATATATATACATATATACACATATATATACATATGTATGTATATATATGCATACATATGCACATGCATATGTATATACATACAGATGTACATACATAATATATATTTATCCCACATTTTCTTTATCCGTTTGTCAATGGAATCTTCTGTTATTTCTATATGTTGGCTACTATAAATAATGCTCACAAAAAAATAATGTTCACAAAGAACATAGTATCGCATATAGCTTTTCAAGTTAGTGTTTTCATTTACTTTGGTTAAATACCCGTTAGTGGGATTGCTGGATTCTATGGTGGTTCTATTTTCAATTTTTTTTTTTAAAGCTCCATACAGTTTTCAATAGTGGCTGGACCAATTTACAATCCCACCAAAAGTGCACAAGAATTCCTTTTAATCCACACCCCTGTCAACACACTGTTAGTTTTTGTCTTTTTTATACTACCCATTCTAACAGGCATGAGGTGATACTGTGGTTTTGATTTCCATTTCCTAGATGATTAGTGATATTATGCATATTGTCATGTACCTGTTGGCCATCTGTATGTCTTCTTTGGAAAAATGTCTATTCTAATCTTCTGCCTATATTTTAATCCAACTTAATTATTTTTCTATTGAGTTGTATAAATTCTTTATACATTTTGGATATTAGCCTCTTATCAGATATTATTTGTAAGTACTTTCTCCCATTTAGTAGGTTGTCTTTTTATTTTGTTGATGGCTTCTTTTGCTGTGCAGACACTTTTTAGTTTGGTATAATCTCACTTGTTTTTTTTTTTTTTTTTTTGCTTCTATTGCCTTTGATTTTGGTGTTAAAGTTTAAAAATCATTGCCAAAACCAATGTCAAGGAGTTTACTGCCTATGTTTTCTTCTCTTTTTTTTTCATTAATAAAACATGCATCTGAATAATTTCAGTTGAGAAGCTTTAAAATTTTTCAAGTTTTAATTTAAATTCCAATTTGTTAATATATAGTGTAATATTAGTTTCAGGTGTACAATATAGTGGCTCAACACTTCCATACAACACTCGGTGCTAATCACAAGTGCAGCCATTAATTCCTTTCATTTTAAAAATGTTTTATTTATTTATTTTTGAGAGAGAGAGAGAGAGAGAGGGAGAGATAGTAAGAGAACACAGCTGGGGAAGGGCAGAGAGAGGGAGGGACACAGAATTTGAAGTAGGCTCCAGGTTCTGAGCTGTCAGCACAGAGCCTGACATGGGGCTTGAACTCATGGATCGTGAGATCATGACCTGAGTCAAAGTTGAATGCCCAACAGTCTGAGACACCCAGGTGCCTTTCCCCATCACTTATTTAACCTATCCACCCACCCACCTCTCTTCATCAGTTCACTCTTGTCTGAATGGCTAAAATCAACAACACAAGAACTAACAGGTGTTGGCAAGGATGCAAAGAAAGGGGACCCTTCTTGCACTGTTGGTGGGAATGCAAACTGGTGCAACCACTCGAGAAAACAGTATAGAGGTTCCTCAGAAAGTTAAAAATAGAATGACCCTACAATCCTGAAATTATACTATGTTTTCTTCTAGGAGTTCTATGGTTTCAGGTCTTATGTTCTTTAATCCATTTTTAGTTAGGTTTTTTTTTTGTGTGTGTGTGGTGTAAGACAGTGGTTCAGTTTCATTCTTTGCATGTGACTGTCCAGTTTTCTTCACATTTAGTGAAAAGACTGACATTTCTCCCCTGTATATTCTTTGCTCTTTTGTCATAAATTAATTGACCATATATGCATGGATGTATTTCTAGGGGCTCTATTCTATTCCATTGATCTGTATGTCTATTTTTATACCAATACTATTCTGTTTTGATTACTATAGCTTTGTAATATAGTTTGAAATCATGGAATGTGATGCCTCCAGTTTTGTTCTTTCTCAAGATTGTTTTTATTATTTGGGGTCTTTTGTGGTTTCATACGAATTTTAGAATTGCATGTTTTATTTATGCGAAAAATGCCATTGGAGTTTTCATAAGGATTATGTTAAATTGTAGATTGCTTTGCATAGTATGAACATTTCAACAATACTAACTCTTTTGATTAATGAACACAAGATATTTTTCCATTTACTTGTGTCTTCTTTAATTTTTTTCATCAATGTCTTATAGTTTTCAATATATAGATCTATCACCTCCTTGGTTAAATTTATTTCTAAGTGTTTTATTCTTTTTGATGAAATTATAAATGGGATTGTTTTGTTAATTTTTCTAACTGATAATTTATTATTAGTGTATAGAAACTCTACAGATTTCTGCATATTAATTTTGTAGCCTGCAACTTTACTGAATTCATTGTTTAGTTCCAACATTTTTTTTCTGGTGGAGTCTTTAGACTTCTCTCTATATAATGTCATCTGCAAACTGTGACAGTTTTGCCTGTTCCTTTCCAGTTTGGAGGTCTTATATTTCTTTTCCTTGCCTAATTGTCCTGGCTATGAATTCCAATACTATGTTGAATAAAAGTGGTGAGTGTGGGCATCCTTTTCTTGTTCCTGATCTTAGGGAAAAAGCTTTCAGTTTTTTCTGTTGAGTATGATGTTAAAATGGAAAATTATTTTAATTTTAAGAAAAAATGTTCTTCAAGAGAAAATGAAGCATAACAAATAAGTCTGGAAGAAATATATTCAAATGTTAATAGTCATTCTTTTTGAATGATAAACCATATGGGTTTTTTCTTCCATTTTTTTATGTTTTTTTAAAATTGTCTTATATGAATATGTGTTTCTTTGTAACACAACAACCACAATAGCTTAATGTAAAAGAAAAAAAATAATCCTATAATTCTAATAGTCTTTTGAAAAGACCTCTGGAAAAAGTCAAATGTGTAGATATCTAGACCCCTGGGAGTCTTAGGAAAGGTTTCAATCTAATTTACTAAGCACATTCTGTATGACTAGGGAGTTCTTTCTCTTACCTAGCCCAATATTTTTCTTACTGTCATTAAATGGCCTCTCTCATTCTCTCACTTTTTGTTTGTTTGTCTCTCTCTCTCTCACTTTTTGTTTGTTTATTTTAATTCTCATTTCCACATAGATGTTCATTTATAGATAATATTTTATTGGAAAGACTGGTGTTTTGTGTTAAATTGAATACCCTTATTTCTAAAGGCACTATGTTACAAATGATCATTTCTATAAGAAGTTTCTAAAAGTATGAGAAACCTCTGTGTGTTTGGTTATTAATTGAAGTTTTCCAAATTTCGCCTACTTGTGAAACAGAGGAGTTGTATGATGCCACTTTGGGAAGAAACCACATGAGAAATTCAAAGAAAAAGGCCTGGAAATTTTTTTGCAAATCTATCAGTAGAGTGTGGGGGAAGTTCATGCTCTTAACTGTAGGAAAAGGCGACTTAATAAGGCTAAAACAGGATATAATCGAGGTGTAATCCATGCCACTGGCCTAGAAATGAAAAAAGACTAACAATCCTTTTCTGCATTTTAGGCCAAGGTAGTAGAAGAGACAATGATACAGATGATGGTGTTTTCCATAATGATACAGATATTACCTCAACTCTAGAGTTTGTCTCAGACTCTAGAAATGTCTTTAGATGGCCAGTAAAGAAAGAGGGTGAGTGAAATAAACCCTATATTGGGGTCATGGCAGTAGGCAAAGCCAAGGAAATAAAGGACCTTGTAAGTCATGTTAAGAAGGTATAAAATATACTGATAGCTAGACATCTTTTAGGCTAGGGAGTTATTTTGTCAGATCACTATTTGTGAATGTATCTCTTACACTTCTGAGAACAATGGATTGGAAGCAGAGAACAATCCAAGCAGGAGATAATAACTTGAACTTTGGCAAATGGAAAGAAGTTGATGTACAAATGCAATATCAGTGGTAGAATCAATAGAGATTTGGGATTGTGATGTGTTTGGATAAGTGTAAGTAAAGGGATAAGAAAGAGTATGAGACAGCTTTGATTATCTCCATTCATAGTTGTAAGTGATTATAAGAAGTAGATTGGGGGAAAGACAAATTATTTGGCGTTGTATATACTGATTTTGAAATTGACAGGACAAGATGTTACCAGTGTCCAAAATAATTGACATAAAATAGCAAGATATGCCCAGGTTAAACACACAGATTTTTTCAATGAAAATAAAATTTTTGACTAAAGAATACAATGAATAAATATTAATTACCTAATTTCTTTTTTTTAACTTGTTTAATTTTTTTTTTTTTAAGTTTAAATCCAAATTAGTTAGCATATAGTGCAACAACGGTTTCAGGAGTAGATTCCTTAGTGCCCCTTACCCATTCATCCCATCCCCCTTCCACACCCTCTCCAGTAACCCTGTTTGTTCTCCATATTTATGAGTCTCTTCTGTTTTGTCCCCTGCCTGTTTTTATATTATTTTTATTTCCCTTCCCTTATGGATCTGTTTTGTCTCTTAAAGTCTTCGTATGAGTGAAGTCGTATGATTTTTGTCTTTCTCTGACTAATTTCACTTAGCATAATACCCTCTAGTTCCATCCACATAGTTGCAAATGGCTGGGAAAACTGGACAGTGACATGCAGAAGAATGAATCTGGACCACTTTTTTACACCATACACAAAAATAAACTCAAAATGGATAAAAGAACTCAATTTAAGACAGGAAGCTATCAAAATCATTGAGGAGAAAGCAGACAAAAACCTCTTTGATCTTGGCCACAGCAACTTCTTACTCAACATGTCTCCAGAGGCAAGGGAAACAAAAGCAAAAATGAACTACTGGGACCTCATCAAAATAAAAAGATTCTACACAGTGAAGGAAACAATCAGCAAAACTAAAAGGCAACTGACAGAATGGGAGAAGATATTTGCAAATGACATATCAGATAAAGGGTTAGTATCCAAAATCTATAAAGAACTTATCAAACTCAACACCCAAAAAACAAATAATCCAGTGAAGAAATGGACAAAAGACATGAATAGACACTTTTTTAATTGCCTAATTTCTAAAAGTAGACTTACTCAACCTTTACTTAAGAATGTCTGGGATATCCAATGCTTACAAATCATATATTATGAAATGAAAAAAATGCTTCAAGGTATGATTCCACTATACATCTTACCCTATAGGCATTATAAAAGCTTGATATTTTCTCACAAAGACAAGTGTTATACTCAGGTGAGAGATAGAAATTGTGTCTAGTGAAAAGCAACACACTTGAGATGCTGAAAATAATGAAGTAGCAAAATATGTATCAAGATCCAATGGTCAAGTGAACAAAGCATAATCAGCAAGGAAATGAACCTACTGATCAATTCATATTCTTCTATATTCAGATTTGGCCCAGTCCATTTAATTATTACTTGCCCACCTCAAATTACATTACTGCATTCATTCTCACTACTGATCCCAGAATCATAGCCCCAGAATTCTCATCATGACTCCCTCTTGCCATAAAAACCTTAAAACACTATTCCCATTTCCCCCATCATTCCACTCATGTAGCAAAGTATTATCAGTCTACTCCTTTCTGTGTCTCATTCTTATACTTGGTAAGTCACTTTATTAATAGAGAATATACTTTCTTCAAGTCATACCTAAAATATTCTCAGTTTTCAGGCATTGAGCACTAGTCTACTAGTTTGTCATATTTACCAAAAATATTCAAATCCACCCCTTTTCATAAGTTAGCTATGAATTGCAGAAGATTTAAACTTTTCATATATCTCAAAAGAGTATTCATTTCCTTTCTGGACTTATGTCTTCCAATGATACATCCATCAGGAAGTTAATATAATAGTATACAATAGGTGAAAATGTTGTGAATATGTATGCTTGTGTGGATAGAAATGGATATGAAGATGTTACATGTGTGGTTACTTTATCTTCTCTAGCAGAAGAGGTTAAGGCTTTGATCTAATATTAGATCAATGTCATGCTTGAGTACATCAAGGTGACTGGAAAGGAGTCCAAATGAGAAACTAAATATACTTGGTTGGTTGTAAAAGAGAAGTGCAGCATTGGTTGAAGGGAATAAATATATAGAGTGCAAAAAGCTACTGATAGTCCATGATGGTCAAATCCCAGCAGGATACTCTCGATTCTGTTTTCATGCCCCCCAAGTGAGAAGTTTATATAAAGAAGGTAGCATTTTTATTCAGTGGTGAAACCAGTATTCTCCAACGATTCCACCAAATAAATATGCTACCATGATTTGCATTTTTAATGATCTGTATTTTGTAAAAATACAGAATTAAAATGATCAAACTACTAGAGGCTCATTATTTGTTATTTCTATAACTGGATTAAAGTGATATGGCATATTTATAAAAACATAATACTTCCTGGAGCCAGGTCAAGAAAGACTCAGAGCTACTCTACTGTGAATCAGTTTTATTGAACATCAGCATTTGATAAGTGAAATGAGTCAGTCAGAGAACGACAAAAATCATACTACTTCACTCATATGAAGACTTTAAGAGAACATAAGGTAAGGGAAACAAAACTAATATAAAAACAGGGAGGGGGACAAAACAGAAGAGACTCATAAATATGGAGAACAAACTGAGGGATATGGGAGGGGTTGTGGGAAGGGGGATGGGCTAAATGGGTAAGGGGCACTAAGGAATCTACTCCTGAAATCATTGTTGCAAAATATGCTAACTAATTTGGATGTAAATTTAAAAAAATAAAAAGTAAAATAAAATAAAAATAAAAGTAAAAAAAAAAGAAAATCCGCATTTGAACTCAGTGTCACTAGGAATCTTAAGGGAAAGGGCAACCACATAAAAGAGGCCTGGAGATGGTGGGCTTCTCTCAAGAAAGTTGCAGGAAGGGTACCAAAGATAGTCATACCTGGACCTAGCATGGATACTATGCCTAAAAGAATATGGAATATTGGCTTTGGTGCAGCAAAACAAAGATAGTTCACTGAAATGCTGTGGCAGAAAAAATCAGTGGAAACAATCACAATACCTCCCAAATATGGGGTTATTTAAATAAATTATATTATTTTTTATTATTTGAGAGAGAGCACATGAGCGTGGAAGAGGAGCAGAGGGAGAGACAGAGGGAATCTTAATTAAGCATGCTCCACGCTTAGTGCAGAGGCTGAAATGGGGCTTGATTGCATGACCCTGGTATCATGACCTGCCCAAAACTAAGAGTTGGATGCTTAATCAACTGAGCGACCCAAGAGCTTCTAAATAAATTATATTCTTAAGATAGATATACAATACAAGCCTGCTATTAAAAATCATGTTGAAGTTTACCAATTAAGGAAAATATTTGTAATATAATTGAAGGCCAAAAACAGTCTATGAAGTAATAATACAGAGTATGATTCCAGACAGACACACCTGGACAGGTAGATAGTCCTGGGTTTGTATCCATGATTTGCCTTTTACCATATGAATGTTAATAACTAATGTACTCTATATGAACTTCACTTTTTCAGATCTATAAATTGACATAAGAATAGTACCACTTGTGAATTTTTGTGATCATTAAATATATGAAAGAAAATAGAATGATCTTTATTTTTACTTCTACAAATTCAAAAAATTTAACCTTTAGCATATTTATCTCACATCAGTGGTATCTGGAGTAACTTCTGTTCTTTTCCTTTCTGTTCTATGTTTTCCTCATTAAGAATATATTCCCGTGTGATTGGATAAGACATAAAAAATAAGTTATTGTTTAAAAACAGAAACAGAAACAAGGACACATTAAAAGTGGTTAAAAGGGTATAAAATGTAGCTTGAAGATTTAGAAAACACTATTTAAAAATAAAAACTAAAAAGGAACAATAGGCATTGCATGATACCTAATGGAGAAGTACCTGTCTGTTCTCTAGGCTAGGGTGATGAAAAGTGGAAATGGATGTAATTATACCTTATTAAAATCCTTCCCGTGATGGTGGTAGAAATTACAGAATAAGAAGTGGTTAAGAATGCAAGTCTGGGGGCGCCTGGGTGGCGCAGTCGGTTGAGCGTCCGACTTCAGCCAGGTCACGATCTCGCGGTCCGTGAGTTCGAGCCCCGCGTCGGGCTCTGGGCTGATGGCTCGGAACCTGGAGCCTGTTTCCGATTCTGTGTCTCCCTCTCTCTCTGCCCCTCCCCCGTTCATGCTATGTCTCTCTCTGTCCCAAAAATAAATAAAAAAACGTTGAAAAAAAAATTAAAAAAAAAATGCAAGTCTGGAAACAGAATTATTGTGCAAATTTTGGTTCTGCCACTCACCAATTGTATTAACTTGGTTAAAGATATCTAATTTAACTAAGCCTTGATTTCCTCATTTGTTAATTGCAGACAAGATAATCCACCTAAATATCTAAGTGTAGCTTATGACACAAAATATGCTATCAATGAATCTTGCTTTCAGTCTTGTGCATTGAACGAAAGATTTGAAGTCAATGGACAATGGTTTAATGTCAACTCTGCCGTAGTAGGAAAATCTTACACATAAGACAAGCCACTTCCCTTCTCTGAGCTGAGTTTCATTATTTGTAATGAAAAAAAATATTTTCCCTGTCTCCTTCCCAGTACTTGTAGGTGGATCAAATAAAATAATGTAAATATTCTTTGGAAAATATTAAGTAGTTAATAAATATAAGTGAGTCTTATTTGCATGGATTACTGACTTATGTCATCATATCAGTAAAATATCACAGCTCTTGTTATCAAATAATACGGCATTCGGTTTTTAGTAATAGGACACTGTTTCATTGAGTGGAGTGCTTGAATAATATGGTGCGTCTTAAGAGGACTCTTACATCTAAATGCATTTGTCTTGTTTAAAACTCCCTGATGGTGTGATTTAGTCATCATAGAAATTTGTTCAACATGACTTATGAAAAGTGATGCCAGCTATGTGTTTGGTATGTTAGTGATAGAGTGAAAACATTCAGCGTTGACCAAAGCTAAATTGATTTAAGGTCTTTTAGAACTTGGTCTATTGAACTAAAAAACAAAAACAAAAACAAAAACAAAAACAAAAACAAAAACAAAAACTATTAAGCAATTAACTGGTGTCCTTAAATAGCAGAGGCGGATAGTTTGAATAATTCAGGTGATTGGGAGACCCTACACCATCTAAATTAGGACTGGTTGTCTCCAATTCATCTATGTTCAGATCTCCATTTCACTTTGTCAGAGGAATATTTATTGTTGTAAGATGAATTATTTCCTCAAATTGCATTTAGAAAACCATTCTAAAGGTTGTAAGATAGTTGGAAGAAAAATACTCTCCAGCATATTTTTTTGGTTTATAATGAATAAGTAAGCAGGAAAAAATCGTATTATATGACTATCAAAATTATCTAGGAATACGACTTGGACAATAGAAACAGCCAACTTTCAATTAGGCCACAAGCAACCTCAAGACTACAAAAAGATTCTTGGCATTAGCTTAGTCTCCAATCATTAGGGTTTATACAAGAAAGGAAGCATTCTATTATTTTAGGAAAATATCTCGGTCAGTTGAATAATGTTATAAAATGTAGTTAATAGTGAGCAATT
Organism: Panthera uncia; assembly: GCF_023721935.1. Classification (NCBI taxonomy): domain Eukaryota; kingdom Metazoa; phylum Chordata; class Mammalia; order Carnivora; family Felidae; genus Panthera; species Panthera uncia. The sequence goes on from NC_064817.1 coordinate 75,719,826, forward strand.
ACTGAGGCAAAATTTAATTATCTTATTTTATAAGTAAGAAAAATAAAACATTGAGGCTAAGAAACAGATCACAGGAGTAAAGTGAACTGTTGAAGTTCAGTATCTAGAATTTAATACAACTCCAAATTCAATTCATTATAAGTGTAGTGAATATTTTCCTACTCTACTGTCAAATCACAGTACATGTAGAAATATATTCGGATGCAAAGGCTATGGCTTAGCTCTATGAAATTTCTGGCAATGAGGGTCTCTATGCTCTGGATACCTAAAGATTAATGTTGATACATTTGAATGTTTAATTATTACCTTTTCATATTTTGATAAGCACTCCAGGGGTTGGAGACCAATTCCACAACCTCAAAAAATGAGTACAATACTTTTATTAAACATAGTAAAAAATTTGAATATGAAATTATTTTCAAATTTTCATTTCCCATGCATTCTACAATTCAATGCTTACAAATACTTTTAGATTTGCAGAAATGAATCTAGGTCACCTACTGAATTTGTACTGGAGGTCTCCTCCTTAATCTTGGATGTTTTATTCAGTTGTTTATGTTTCTCAGAGGAACTAGTTGCCTTTTATCTGAGTTACAGACAGAAGCTGAAAGCAGTGACTTTAGATACAAGGATTTTGGCAAAAAAGCAACTGCCTTGGGGGGGGGACCTCAGAATATTTCAAAACCCTGCGTGTTTTGAAAATTTCCATGGCACATTGATTAGGAAACATTGCCAGGACTGTAGACTTTCAATAAATTCATGCAAAACTGGCTTGTCAAATTCTGGTTAGTAAGAATCAGTAAATTGTTTCAGGGATTTTTTTTTAAGGAATGGATGGTAATTATCATTTAAATATCTCTTCCTCAGATTTTACAGTTTTACAGCCAAGGGTGATAAACAGCAAAAAATAGAACCTCAATGGTGCTCACATGTTCAAAACACTTAGAAGACACTAACTAGAACTTGGGTTTTCAGGATGTGTAGTGTCACTGGAATTGCTACTACTAGACTACATAATACATGGTTTTCTTTCTTATGATCTGTCCAATAGCTTTTCTTGAATATTTAGCAGCCTGTTCAATTCCCAGGACAGATTGGCCTTAATGGCATCAATTAGTGTTGTAATTGGTTTTCTTAGGTTCACAACCAAAATTGACTCCACTATGCCTACTATCCAATTTCCCTGGTGTACTTTTTTGACAGGACAGCTAACATTCCGATAATGTTGCTGAGACCCAAACTGGAAGGAGGGAAAGGAATTTCAAAACTTGTGTTTGTTAATGATGTTCTCTTCTCCTCATTTTCTAGAATTCCCACCTTCAACCACTTGAATGTTGATCTTTGTTGCAAATAAACTACCTTTTTAAAAAGAGAGCTTCTGCACAATATCCACTAAAGAAGATATCCATTTAAAGATAGAAATATAAGGTAGTTCTATTTTTAGTTTTTTTTGAGGAAACTCCGTACTGTTTTCCAGAGTGGCTGCACTAATTTGCATTGCCACCAACAATGCAAAAGAGATCCTTTTTCTCCGCATCCTCGCCAACATCTGTTGTTGCCTGAGTTGTTACTGTTAGCCATTCTGACAGGTGTAAGGTGGTATCTCATTGTGGTTTTGATTTGTTATTTCCCTGATGATGGGTGATGTTGAGCATTTTTTCATGTGTTGGTTGGCACTCATTTGAGGACTTTAAGAGACAAAACAGATGAACATAGCGGAAGGGAAACAAAAATAGTATAACAGGGAGGGGGCAAAACAGAAGAGACTCATAAATATGGAGAAAAAACTGAGGGTTGCTGGAGGGGTTATGGGAGGGAGGATGGGCTAAATGGGTAAGGGGCATTAAGGAATCTACTCCTGAAATCATTGTTTCGTTATATGCTAACTAATTTGGATGTAAATTTAAAAAAATAAAAAGAAATAAATTAAAAAAATAAAGATAGAAATGTAATTTGGTGGATACTATGCAGAAGTCCTACGAAAAAAGAAATTCAAAATGGATGAAAGACCTAAATTTGAGACAGGAAACCATCACAATCCTAGAGGAGAACACAGGCAGCAACCTCTTTGACCTTGGCTGGAGCAACTTCTACTAGACACATCACAGAAGGCAAGGGAAACAAAAGCAAACACGAATTATTGGTACTTTATGAAGGTAAAAAGCTTCTGGACAGCAAAAGAAAACAATCAACAAAACTAAAAGGCACCCTACAGACTGGGAGAAAATATTTGCAAATGACATATCTGATAAAGGGTTAATATCCAAAATCTATAAAGAACTCATCAAACTCAACACACAAAAAATAAATAGCCCAGTTAAAAAAATGGGAAGAAGACATGAATAGACACTTTTCTGAAAGAAAACATCCAGATGGCTAACAGACACATGAAAAGACACATGGAAAGATTACTCATCATCAGGAAAATGCAAATCAAAACCATGATGAGACACCACCTCATGCCTGCCAGAATGATTAAAATTAACACAAGAAACAACAGGTGTTGGTAAGGATGAAGAGAAAGGGGATGCCCTGTTGGCTAGGAATGCAAACCAGTGAAGCCACACTGGAGAACACTATGGAGGTTTCTCAAAAAACTAAAAATAGAACTACACTATAATCCAGCAATTGCACTATTAGGTATTTACCCAAAGGATACAAAAATACATATTTGAAGAGGTACATGCACCCCAATGTTTATAGCAAAATTATCTACAATAGCAAAACTATGGAGAAAGCCCAAATTTCCATTGACTGATGAGTGGATAAAGAAGATGTCGTATATATACATAACGGAATATTACTCAACCATCAAAAAGAATGAAATCTTGCCATTTACAATGGCATGGATGGAACTAGAATGTGTTATGCTAAACAAAATAAGTCCATCAGAGAAAGACAAATACAATATGATTTCATTCTTCGTGGAACTTAAGAAACAAAACAAATGAACATATGGGAAGAGGGGGGAGAGGACAGAGGGAAACAAAGCACAAGCTAGTCTTAATGATAGAGAACAAACTGACAGTTGATGGAGGGAGGTGGATGTGAGATGGGTTAGATGGGTGATGGGTATTAAGGAGGGCACTTATTGTCATGAGCACGGGATGTTGTATGTAATCACTGAATTCTACTTCTGAAACCAATATTGCACTGTATGTTAACTAAAATTTAAATAATAAATAAATAAATAAATACATAAATACATAAATAAAAGAGAAATTAGGCTGAGAAGCACTTTCTATTACTGAAGCAACTTCAATTTGAAATTACTTATAATTTAATCAAACAAAATAGTCAGTGCAATCTACACATTGATGTTTTGTTATAGTAGTAACAATGCTACTTACATCCATACTGAGATAGTATCATAGTAACAAGCTGGAAAATGTTCTTAGAAACCAGTCTACCTGATAAGATTGACAATTCAATTAAACTTTCTTGATATAGTTGAAATAAAGTACCTAGCCTAGGACAAGCCATCCAAAGCAAATGCAGAAACTAAGATAAGTCAACCAAATACAAGTACCATCACTGACTAAAGTAAAATAGAACAATAAAATTGATAAAATAACACATAAGTAACAGGGATATTGTAAAGATCAAATGAGATAACATTTTGGTGGGAATAAAGTTAATAAAGGTTAGTTTGTTTCCCTCTTGATTTTGTTTATTCTATACATTTCTAGAAAGAATGCCCCTCTTACTTTCTTGGGTTCTATTATACTGGGGGTATGAGTGGAGAAAGATACATAGAGTGTGCATTGGAAAATAAATTATTTTTTAGTAATGTCATGTATAAGTTAGTATAAAATTGTTTCAAGGAGATGTGACAAACTTAACAAAGACAAACAGCAGTTTGATTTACTTTAGAGCTGGCTAATCACTTCAAATATATAATCTCATTTTAATCTTACACAAACATGCTGAGATAAGCACTATTTCTATATCCATTGTACAGAGATTAACATTGAGGCTTGGAGATTATGTAATTTACCCAGGGTCACACAACCAGGAATTTTAACCCGGTTATCTCCAGTTTCACAGCAAACACTCATAACTGCCAAAAAAAGGTTCATTCAGTAAGAAAAATTTGGTTGTAATTTTGTTAAAATTAATAACTCTGATGAAGTAAAATTCCTCAAAGATTGATTTGCAGACCAGAACTGGGGTTATTTTACCCCTGAGAAGAGAAGATTTGTGTCAAGAGTTGGTAGCTATCTTTTAGACATGTTTTAGTCTGTTACAAGATAAATAAAGAATTACTTTGGGTATTTGCTTCAGTTAGGTTGTTCCAGACATACTAGAACCAAAGGATGGAAGTTATTGGCTAAATGCAGGAAAACAAAGCAAAACATCTTCCAACAAACAAAACTGCCAAAGATGTCAAATTTTAAAGAAAGACCAAACTTTATTAGAGATGTAAGAGGTAATTTGGGTCACTTTCTCTTCCCCATGAAAGGACAGCAGAAAGTCCCTCCAATCTTTTGGATTTTATGACCTTCAGTATTATTGACAGAATCTTGAGCTTCATGTCATTGGTTTTATAGACACACAAAAAAGGTTATCAGTAAAATAATGTTATTTCTTTGTTTAAGTGAAAGAATATTATAGCAAGGCAAACCATCAGAAATTGGAAACTATTTGTACCATGATTTTATAACAGCTTATAAAAAGTACTGTTTGTGATATACTTTAACTTATGAAGGTTAAGTTACTAAATGCAATCTAATCACAACTTTCCTCCATGAAGTGGTTGTTTAAGTATGTATCAGGGACACTTTAATACAGGATGTAGCTTTTAGTGGAAGAAGTGACAATGTTTAGAAAAACATTTCTCTCTGGTATATTCTTACATTTAAATTTTCTTTTATTTTCATTCTTCTTTACCATGTGCTTGGGGAAGTAGGATAAGTCTGGGGTTGTCTTCTACCTGGATGTCACAGCCTGCCCCCTATTCTTAGCATAACAGGCTCAGAAGAGAAGACTAAGAAAAAAGAAGCAGGGAATAGGATTCTTAGGTCAGCTGGCCTTGAGGCTTTTCTCCCTCAAACTCTTTCTTCACTCTTACTTTTCCAAATTATTTTCAGCCATCAGAATACTAAGATCTGGGATAGATGTCAAGGTTAGGCTCTGTTCTTTGTTTAAATTAGAGTGAAAATGAATCCTTTAGCTTACTTAATAGTAATAGATCTAAGTCAGTAGTTTTGACAATGCACCTTAATAATGGAAAACCCTGACAATGAGGGTAACTGAGTGTGGGATATGTGAAGACTTCTTGTATTATCTTTGCAACTTGTCTGTAAATATAAAATTATTCCAAAATAAAAATTTTATTAAAAAAAACTTGATCCATATAAAATTCTTATATAGCACAGATCAGCTTATAAGTGTAGCCAGTCGTAGAAATTTTGGGTCTTAGTTTCAGCTAAGACTAGCACACATTTTCCTATACATGTCTGAAGGACCAAGATGGGATGCGAAGTGAGGAATTTCGGATAGATAAATAATTCAACATTGTATCTATCCATTTTTCTTCAGGGACACAATTAACATTCAATACCCCTTTTCTCTTTGATTATGGGAAACACAATGCACTAATATTCTTTCCCTTGGACCAGGGTGGTTGGAGCAGAAGGAATAGAGGTGAGGAACAAAGATTAATATATAAAATTGAGATATAAAAATAAGTATATGTTTACATATGCTTCCCAATAAAACCAATATGTCCTGAGTGCTTAATCTGATTGCCCCTATGTTTTTTTCTGAAAGAAATCTGAAATCCTGGAGAGCTCAAAGTGTTCATCTGCAACTTGGACTTTCTAGTCCTAGCCACCAATTACACTGGATATCTCAGCTGACTTTGATTAAACAATTTTTGATTAAACATAAAATAGGGAAGCTTTAGAAAAGTTACTAGACTTGTACATACCCATTTCTATACAATAAGTCATTCTCATTATCACCCTTTATGAATATTTTAGCTGCTCTTCTTCAATTATATTAGCATTACAAGGAGAAAACAGACCATTTTGCCATTAGGCTTGTGTGAAAGACTCAAATACTAAATAATATATCTCCTTTTTTAAAGGAAACAACTCATCTATTCAGTCTAGAGATGTATTCCACAAGGGATGTCAACAATATCCCCAGGTTGCCAAGGTATTTTCAGGAATGACAGGCTCCCTCTATCTTTCCAGAAACTGTGCATTTTTTTTTTCTCACAGGTAAAGGACTCTCAAACATATTAAATTCAAGTCTTCAAAAGATCTTAAAAGAGCATGACTAAAATGCAAAGAGAAGGGTAGGCAGGTACAGGCAACTTAGTAGATAAAATGCAAAGACAGCATTCTTTGCTGGTCAATGGACAGGTTTCAGAGGAGTGTGTGATTGGGAAATAAACTACATAGCTATATTCTCTTGCATTGTTAGGATGGACTCTCAGACAGATGAAAAGATTAAGGGGACTATGTTCAACAACTGTATACATATATATCTATATTTATTTTATGGAAAATGCCCAGACAGAATGCAGTTCATATGGGTCCAATGATTGATAACTTGCTTGTTGAATAAAGGGAGGGTGAGCAGACATAGAAGCTGCACTGCACTGATACTGTAGGTGGTTTGTATAGATGAAGATAAAAGACAAAATTGAGAGTGTCCAGTTTACCAATAAAACAAATGAATTTATAGACATTTTAAGGCTGGTTACAAGAAGGGAAAATGGAAATAGAATGCTCATAAAATTCTTACCTAAGTACATTATAGGATTTGTGAGAAAAGTACCTTATAAGTGAAAGAAATAAAGTGATTATTTACAAAGCTGGGCATTTGGACCTTAGCAAACACCGGCAAGCAAAAAACATTCAACAAATTCTGGTTCTGGAAATCAAATGTATCAAGATCTATAATGCAATTCTTATGTAACTTATAAAATTGATGTTTACTCAGAGATGCCTTACCTGAGCAAATACTTAAACAACATCAAACCCTTTGATCAGGAAATTCTATTAAAAAGTATCCATCCTACAGAAATATTTTTATATGCACACAAAAGATGCATGTGCAAAAATAATCATTGCCATATTCACTGTAATAGCAAAAATATAGAAACTACTTGAATGACCATTAACAAATAAAATGCTTAAATATATTATAGATGCTATTGTCTGGATGTCTGTTTCCCCTCCTCCATTCATATGTTGAAATCCTAACCCCCAAGGTGATGGTATTAGGAGGTGGGGCCTTTAGGAGGTGATTATATCACAGAGAAAGAATCCTCATGGTCAGGATTAGTGCCTTTATAAAAGAAACTCCAAATAGCTTGCTTGCTCCTTCCACCATGTGAGGATACAGTGAAAATATGGCCGTCTATGAACATCATGCAGGCTCTCATCAGACAGTGAATCTACCAGGCACCTTGATCTTGGACTTTCCAACCTCTGTAGCTATGTAAATAAATTTATGTTATTTATAGGCTATTCAGTTTATGGTTTGTTATAGAAGCCCAAATGAAATAAGACAATAAGCACCTATGCTATGATATACACCATAGCTGTATATCACACAGCTAATATAGTGCATACTGATAAAAGAAATTGATAGTACAATATATTTAGTATGGTGTTACTTTTGTAATAAGACACACTAAATTGCTTATTTGTATATGTATGTAATATCAAGTAATATCTATGGAGCACTTTTGAAGGGAGTATTCTCATATAGAATAGTAGTTAAGAATGTAAACCCTGAAGGGGCACCTGAGTGGCTCAGTCAGTTAAGTCTCCAACTTTGGCTCAGGTCATGATCTCATGGCTCCTGAGTTTGAGCCCCACGTCGGGCTCTGTGTTGACAGCTCAGAGGCTGGAGCCTGCTTCAGATTCTGTGTCTTCCTGTCTCTCTGCTCCTCCCCCACTCATGCTCTCTCTCTCTCTCTCAAAAATAAATAAACATTAATTTAAAAAAAAAAAACATAAAAAAGAATGTAAACCCTGAAGAATAATAGTAACCAGGTGCAAAAAGGCAGGCAAAATGGGGAAGTATTAGCCAAAGAGTAAGAAGTTGCAGTTATGTAGGATGAATAAACCTACAGATCTACTAATGTATTGCATGATGACTGCACTTAATAATACTGCGTTGGATACAGGAAATTTGCCAAAAAAGTAGATTTCAAGTGCTTTCATCACAAAAGAAAAATAATATATATGTGAGAAAAGATATATTAATTAGCTTGACTATAGTAATCATTTCACCATATACATGGATATCAAATCTTTATGTTGTACAACTTAAATATATACATTTTCATTAAAAAAATGAGAAGGTGAACTCTGGAGCCAGACTGCCTGGGCTTCATAAACTAGTCAGTCCTATTTATTAGCAGTGTCACCTTGAGCAAGTTACTTAACTCCTTTTTGCCTTAGTTTCTTCATCTATAAAATGGAGGCAATAATTGTGATGGTTAAATAGATTAATGCATGAAAAGTGCTTGGAACATAGTAAATGCTAAATAAATGTTAGCTATTATTGTTTTATGGACTACACACTATTAAGTGCCTTACATATGCTTACTTTCACAGCTACTCCATGAAATAAATATTAGTATTATCTTCATTTTGTAGTGAAGGACACTGAAAGAGAAAGATGAATGAACTTGCCTAAGGCCACATAATTTGTAAACCTCGGAGATTATATTTGGACCCAAGTATCTGATTCCAACAGTTGCACTTTTAACCAATACTCTATACTGCTTCTCTTTACACATACATACACTTGGACACACACACAAGTCTAGAAAAATACATGGTAATTTTTAACTTTGGATGAGCAGTGGTGTAGTGCTGAAAACATACTATTGTTTTCTACTCAATATACTCCCTAGTTTTGTGATAGATATTCATATACTACATGTGTAACTTAAATAATTAAGAGTCAAGAATTATAGTCAATAAGTATAATGTTTTCAAAGTATTTGAACTGGGATACAAAGTTAACAGCTTCTGTTTATCAAAAGGCACCGTGAAAAGAGTAAAATTGCAAGGAACAGAAGGTAAAAGATACTTGCAATGCAAAAATAAAAATAACTGACAAAGGCTAGTATCAATAAAACATAAAGAACTCCTACAAATCAGTAAGAATGAGATTTTTAAAAATAGGGAAATCAACAAAATATTTGAAATTTAGTTTTAGAAAGAAGAAATACAAATGTCTAATAAACATATGGGAATGCTTTTGAACTCATTAATATCCTTGGTGCAAACGAAAACCACAACGAGATACACATTGAGAGCATCAGTGACTAAAGTTTTGTTTTATTTTCTAGAACATCTTTATTAGCAAGTAGAAGAATTAAAGTCTTTCAAAATAGTTTTTTTTTTTTTCAGAAAGCAAAGTGGCAGTGGTTTAAAATTGAGGTTGCTAGCAGCTGCTTTGTAGGCCCTGAGTTTTTATGTATTTGATGAGTACACACCAATGATTTGGGGTATTCAAACCTCCTTAACTGAAGAAGGGATCACTGAGAAGTTCAGTGAACTCTCCCCAAATGAAAGCAAATGATATTTATTTATTCAATAAGTTTATTCCTTTGCCACAGATTCAGTTAAAAGCTTTCACTCATTTGCCATAAGTTTGATTGAGGACAGTAAAAATGTACTAAATGACATTTTTTATGTGAGCATCAGTACATAATAATTGTGGCAAGTGTACACATAATTGTTCATCATTTCTTGGATAAAATGATCATCATTACTCCACAGTATAATTTATACTCCCATTGAAGGACACTAAGATCCAGATAACTTTAGTCAGTTTATGATTTCTGTTTAGCCATTCAATTGCACTTCAAAGTCTCCTCTTTCCCACTGACAGAATATGTGAGAACAGTCTTCCTTCACACTTGCATAACCTTTGCCATCAAAGCATTTTACCAGCTTTTATTCTTTTTTTTTTTTAATTTTTTTTAATGTTTATTTATTTTTGAGACAGAGAGAGACAGAGCCTGAACGGGGGAGGGTCAGAGAGAGAGGGAGACACAGAATCTGAAGCAGGCTCCAGGCTCTGAGCTGTCAGCACAGAGCCCGACGCGGGGCCTGAACTCACGGACCGTGAGATCATGACCTGAGCCGAAGTAGGACACTAAACCGACTGAGCCACCCAGGCGCCCCAAACCAGCTTTTATTCTATCAGTTCATCTATTTCTGACGTTTGCCATGTCTTTCTTTGCAGGGAGAGCGTAGCTTATAACTAATGTACCTGAAATCCCATGAGTATGGAATGCCTTATAATGAAAAAGAAATTCTGATATTTCATAACTTCCTGACACAATGGCTACCAGACAGCTAAAGCTGGAAGAAATGCTGAGTGCTAATACCTTTTCAGGCTTATGATTTTAGTGCAAAGAACTCTAGGTGAGTATCAGAAGACATGAATTCCATGCCCAGCTCCCACTTCTATTATATGTGACATCATGGACAGGTCACTAAAACTATATGATCTTCCATTTATTCATTAATAAAATAGAAATAATATCAAGAAGTTTGATTCTGACCTAGATATTCCAATATAAGATATCACAGATTGTACTAGATATGACTAGAAATAATAAGAAGGACTGGATATGTTTAAAATTAATTTTGAAATGTTATGTTAGTTAAAGTTTGTTGAAATAAATATTTTTGCTAGCTTAGAAGAGAAGTGTTGCATTGTAAAATATCCTATAGAAGAAAAGATGATGATTTTAGAACTTTATGAGGAGAAACATGCATTCTACTTTATACAATGAGGTACAAATTAGATTCTCTGGAATCTCAATTCTGCCTATGAAACTAGGAAACTGTGTGGCCTTGGGCAATTTACTTAGCATGTAATGAGAAGATTATTCTAAAATAGTCCCCACCTGTTCATGGTTTTGTTTTCTGAAGTTTCAGTTACCTGCAGTCGACTTCAGTCTGGACATAGATGATCCTCCTTCTGATGTACTGTCAGAAAGTCAATAGTAGCCTAACACTAGGTCACAATGCCTACACCATTCACCTCACTTTATCTCATTATTTAGGCATTCTATTATCTCACATCATCACAAGAAGAAGGGTGAATACAGTAGAATAAGATACTTTGAAAGAAAACAGACCACACACACTCACACAACATTTATTATAGTGTACGGTTATAAGTTCTATTTGATTTTTAATAGTTGTTAATTTTTTTTTACTGTGCTTAATTTACAAATTATGAAACTTATGTACAGGAAAAAAACATTGTATACCTAGGGTTCAGTACTGTCCACGGTTTTAGGCATCCACTGAGAGTCCTGAAACATGTCCCCTAGAATAAGGAGAAGGATTACTTCAGGTTATTATTAAACTCCCTTTCAGAGTAACTCAAAATCTCAAATAGTTTAATTTAAAAGTATTATAATGTTGCCTCAAATTGGTACAGTGTCTTTGATAAACTCATGTGGATTTTTTAATGGAGATAGTGTGTGGTAATAGTTATAGCTTAAAAGTCAGTGTATGGAGGTGGTGGGTTAGTCCATTAAGCGACTGATTTCAGCTCACGTCATGATTTCATGTTTCATGGGTTTGACGGTGAAGAACCTGCTTGGGATTCTCTCTTGCTCACTTTCTCTGCCTTCCCGACTCATTCTTTCTCTCTCTCTCTCTCAAAGTAAATAAACTTACAAAAATATATCTATGTATGAATTTCACATATCCATTAGGACTCAGCAGCAAACAACTGATCTTGATTGGAATCATGGTATTATTTTTAAGAGCCATCATTCAGATAAGACAGCATTAAAATGCAAACACGTATCATACTAAGGAGATATTTAGAAGATTAGTAGAAAGATTGTTTTATATACTTGGCTTGAAATCAGTAACCCCAAAGTGAAATGAAGGGCTGAGAAATTGAGAATGGGAAAGGCTATCTTTTGGCCATGGGTATCAACAGAGCTGTTGACCTCTGTTAAACTGCTTTGTGGCCTATGAACAATGAGTTAGCTGTCTCTTTCCAAACCCAGATGATTGAAAGTTCATCTTGCAAAAAATATCAATATGGTTGCATAAAATTACACTCTTTTTGGCAGAAGAAATCTCAAGTATTAATGCACACATATTTAACTTTTTGTTTCTTTCTGTAAGACTTTCCCATAAACTTAGGCAAAATACCACAAAGACACCTAACCCAATGTTTCTCATGTTTAGGGAACACAATGAAATACTCCTTTATATTTCTAGAATAGTTCTATATTTTTTCTGAGTAAAACAGTATTTTTTAAAGATGCCCAGAGTAATGAAGTAGAAGTCAAGAAAAATGGCAGCTACATGAAAAAGATGACCACAGTGGAAGGATTTAATTAGTTGATTGGATCCAAATCATATCTTGATAATTGCAAAAAGGTTATTCCTTACTAAAAGCAACAAAAAGATTCCTTAAATTCTGAAAAACTAAGTTTTTTCTAAATTATATTTTAAATGGTTAAATAAGTTTACTGCTTAACTTAAAATTTAGATTGATTCCTTTTTAAAAGTAATATCTTTAAAAGGTGAATAGTCAACCCCCCCCCCCAGTTTTTGTTTTGTTTTTGGTATTTTTATGCATAGGTTTCATAAAATTAGACACATAGGCAATCAAGATTGAAATACAAAAAAATATGTTTAATGTGCTTTATATTTGCGTTTGCTCCAAGCTAATTATTTTATTTTATTTTTTATTTTATTTTATTTTATTTTATTTTATTTTATTTTATTTCATTTCATTTTATTTTATTTTATTTTAAATTTACATCCAAATTAGTTAGCATACCATGCAACAATGATTGCAGGAGTAGATTCCTTAATGCCCCTTACCCATTTTAGTCCATTCCTCATCCCACAACCCCTCCAGTAACCCTTTGTTTGTTCTCCATATTTAAGAGTCTCTTATATTTTGTCCCCCTCCCTGTTTTTATATTATTTTTGCTTCCCTTCCCTTATGTTCATCTGTTCTGTGTCTTAAAGTCCTCATAGGAGTGAAGTTATATGATATTTGTCTTTCTCTGACTACTTTCGCTTAGCATAATACCCTCTAGTTCTATCCACATAGTTGCAAATGGCAAGATTTCATTCTTTTGGATTGCAGAGTAATACTCCATCGTATATATATACCACATCTTCTTTATGGTGGACATTTGGGCTCTTTCCATACTTTGACTATTGTTGATAGTGCAGCTATAAACACCGAGGTGCATGTGCCCCTTCAAAACAGCACACCTATATCCCTTGGATAAATACCTACTAGTGCAATTGCTGGGTCGTAGGGTAGTTTTATTTTTAATTTTTTGAGGAACCTCCATACTGTTTTCCAGAGTGGCTGCACCAGCTTGCAATGCCACCAGCAATGCAAAAGAGATCCTCTTTCTCCGCATCCTCACTCACATCTGTTGTTGCCTGAGTTGTTAATGTTAGCTATTCTGACAGTTGTGAGGTGGTATCTCATTGTGGTTTTGATTTGTATTTCCCTGATGAGTGATGTTGAACATTTTTTCATGTGTCTTTGGCCATCCTCCAAGCTAATTCTTAATTATCTTCATTGAGTCTAGTTGTAGTCCAATCCTTTTGGATTTCCTTTACCAGCTTTTCCATGTGGTGATTGGAGGGGTGGAAACCAGAGCCAAGAAAAAGCAGAGAAGAAAATAATAAAAATAAATATTTTTGGTAAAAATTCTAAAAACCCTCTTTATATTAACCAACAATTGCCTCCCCATTTCCAGATTGACAGGCAAAGACAAATAAAAGAGGATTCAGAAGATTTCCAACTCATTAACAGGATTCTCAATGAAGATAATGGAAACAGGAAAAATAAAAGAACCAAATTTCATCCTTCTCTTGTCCATTTGATAAAGGATTCTGAAACATCAAGATTCATCATAGGATGAGAAAGAGAATCCAAACGCCATATATATCTTAAGGTGAATTTGTTTTCATATAGAAATTCTTACCAAGTTCTGAATATTGGTTTATACTGAACTGCGACACAAAATATAAAATAAAAGTAAATGGGATTATGATAACTAATTTACAGAATATTCTTTTATAGACTACTTTTCCTTCTTATATTAAAGTTCATCTATTATGCTTTATTCTTGAGTTTTCATACATATGCATGATAGATATTATCAAGTGGCCACCTAAAATTTGCAATACCTTTAAGTCATATTTCATATAATTTGTTTTTCACTGAATATACTTTTACACTGTAATTTCCATTTTAAAAATAAGCACATAGGTTTGAAAGAAGAAAATAAAAACATTAAACATCTACACTGCATCAAAAACAAAATGTGATGAACCCACAGGAAGAGAAAAAGAAAAACCTACAGGAGAACAGTAATAGAAGGAGAGAATATAGAGAGAGACACACCATTCTTTGATGAGAAGACTCAATACCTTAATGTTAACTCTCCTCAAGTTGATTTTATTTTTTTATTTTTTATTTTTAAAATATTTTTATTTATTTTTGAGACAGAGAGAGACAGAGCATGAGCAGGGGAGGGGCAGAGAGAGAGGGAGACACAGAATCGGAAGCAGGGTCCAGGCTCTGAGCTGTCAGCACAGAGCCCGACACAGGGCTTGAGCTCACAGACTGTGAGATCATGACCTGAGCTGAAGTCGGATGCTCAACCGACTGAGCCACCCAGGCGCCCCATCCTCAAGTTGATTTTAATGTTAAAAACAATTCTAATTGATATAATCTTACTTTCTGGAATCTTATAGCATTATTATATTTACATATTTTAATTAAATATATATATATATATAATTTTATATAAATGAGATGGAATCACAGAATATAATACTTATACCTCTTTAAAGTAGTAGTCCACTACTTCTTTTTGTTTTTGTTTTGGCTTTTAGCTTACTTTTCCTTCTTCTCTTCCAACTCTACTTAAACTTTAATCTCTATAAATCATGTTAAAAACCTATTGTACTATGAAGAATTCCATATTTTTCATACTTATATACATAGTACAAATACATACACATATGGAGGGATTTGGATACTGTTTTACAAAAATATTATCTAAAATACTTTCTGAATCTTTACTTTTTCATTAAATTACATGTCTTGGCAATCTCTCCACCTAAACAGGTATAGCTGTAATTGTTTTTAAGGGCCACATAAGGTTTAATGGTATTGACAGACCATGAGGACATTCAATCATTCCATTTTTGGTAGGTATTCAATTTGTTTTCAGGTTCAATGTGTTACAAATAATGTTCTAATAAATATTCCATGACATATATCCTTATAGCTGTTTCTACTTTTAGGGATAGAATCCTGGAGTGGGATTACTTTCTTATAGTTAAACTGAATTTTAATGTTAATTTTAATTGATGACAAAGATTGCCTTTCAAACATTTGTAACATTAATATCCCTTCTCTCAACCTTTGAAAATACGTTTATGCGCTTTGAAAATACATCTATGCTACTACTATGTGTTATATCATTTCATTTTTAAATTTATTGTATTTTACTTTATCATTTTGTTTTACTTTATTGCTTTTTGGATTGGTAGAAAGTCAATCATTTTATAATTTTAACTGCATTTTCCTGATTGCTGCTGAGTTTGAACAATTTTATATAATTATTTTATTTTTGTCAATTTTTAAAGTGTTTGAAGTATAACTATTTATCCACTTTTGTATTGTATTGTATTTATACATTTTTACTGGAAATACAGGTTTTCACTCAAATCTAATATTAGTTTTACATTTTTGGACAAATATTTTCATTTATAGTTAACATATCTAGACTTTCTTTTGTAGCTTCTGGGTTTTCTTTACCTCTAGATTATACAACAGGCAAGTAAATTCAGTTCTATAATCTATTGTTTACATTTAAGTTTTAATGATTCTGTAATATACTTTTATATGGTGCACATATTAATTTCTTTCAAAAATTAACCAGTTGTATCAGAGTCATTTATTAGTTGAGCTTTTTTTTTAAGTTTATAAAGCTTTTTTAAAAAATGTTTATTTATTGGGGCGCCTGGGTGGCTCAGTCAGTTGGGAGTCTGACTTTGGCTCAGGTCATGATCTCACAGTTCGTGAGTTCAAGCCTTGCATCGGGCTTTGTGCTGACAGCTCAGAGCCTGGAAACGGTTTTGGATTCTGTGTCTCCCTCTCTCTCTGCCTCCTTCTCTCTCTCTCTCTCTCTCTCTGTCTGAAAAATAAACATTAAAAAATGTATTTATTTTAAGGGGAAGAGGGGCAGAAAGAGGGAGAAAGAGAGAATCCCAAGTGGGCTTTGCACTGACAGCAGAGAGCCAGATGTGGAGCTTGAACTCATGAACCATGAGATCATGACCTAAGCCAAAACCAAGAGTCAGACACTTAACCAACTGAGCCACCCAGATGTCCCTTAAAGTTTATTTATGTATTTATTTTGAGAGAGAGAAAGAGTGAGAGTGTGTGAGTGAGCACAACTGGGGGAGGGACAGAGAGAGAGAGAATCCCAAGCAGGCTCCCCACTGTTGACACAGAGCCTGATGAAAGGTTTGAAGTCAAAAACTGTGAAGTCATGACCTGAGCCAAAGTCAAGAGTCACACACTCAATCAATCGACTCACCCAGGCGTAACTTTTTCCAATAAATTTGAAATACCACTTTCTCATACATTAAATTTTCTGGACATTGAGATCTATTTCTGTGTTCCGCTGATAGGTTTTTTGTTTGTTTGTTTGTTTCTATACCAGTAGTACATTTATTTTATTACTGTAGCTTTATATAGCATTCAATAATTGTTAAGGAGTCTTCTCCCACATGTCTTCCATTTTCTGCTTTTTTTCATGGTTATTCATTGGCATTTATGCCTATACATAATTCTTTGGATAAATTTTAAGATTACTTATCTACTTATAGAAAATTATATTTTTAATCAGAATTATATTCAATTTGTATAATAAAATTTTGAAAATTAAGATTTTGAAAATATTAAATATGCTCTCCTTAAAATTTTTTATTTAAGTATTGTTGACATACAATGTTATATTAGTTTCAGGTATACAACATAGTTATTCAACTTCTCTATATATTATGCAATGCTCACCACAAGCATAGCTATCATCTGTCACCATATAATGATATTACAATAAGATTGACTATATTCCCTATGCTGTGCCTTTTATTCTAATGACTTATTCTGTACTTGGAAACCTGTATTTCCTGCTACCTTTCACTCATTACACATGAGTGAAATTATATGATATTTGCCTTTCTCAGTATGACTTACTTCATTAAGCATAGTATCTTCTAGATCCATCTATGCTCTTGGAAATGGCACAATCTCATCCCTTTTATGGATGTGCAATAGTCCTGTGTGTGTGTGTGTGTGTGTGTGTACATACCACATATTCCTCATCCATTCGTCCATCAGTGGACACTTATGTTGCTTCCACATTTTGATTATTGTAAATAATGCTATAATAAACATAGGATACATACATCTTTTCAAATTAGTATTTTTGTTTTCTTTGAGCAAATAACATATACAGGAATTATTGAATCACATGGTATTTCTATTTTTAATTTTTGAAGTACATTCATACTGTTTCCCACAGAGGATGTATGAATTTACATTCTCACCAACAGTATACACGGGTTCTTTTTTCTCCATATCTTCTCCAACACTTGTTATCACTTGTCATTTTCATTTTAACAATTCTGATAGGTAAAAGGCAATATTGCATTGCAGTTTTGATTTGCATTTCCCTGATGATAAGAGATATAGAACACCTCTTCATGTGTCTGCCTGCCATGTTTCATAGATAACTCTACTTCTTTTTTGGAAATATGTCTTTTCAGGTCTTCTACCCATTTTATAATAGGATTGCTTATTTGGTGTTGAGTTGTATAAATACTTTATATATTATGGATATTAACTCCCTATCAGATATATTCCTTTCAGATATCCTCTCCTTTTAGGTAGGTTGCCTTTGTTTTTTGCTGATGGTTTCCCACACTGTGCAAAAGTTTTTATTTTAATGTGGTCTCAATAGTTTACTTTTGCTTTTGCTTCCCTTTCCTAAGAAGACATATTTAGAAAAATGTTGTTACAGGCAATGTCAGAAATTACTATGTTCTCTTTTAGGATTTTCATGCTTTTAGATCTTCAAATACAGGTCTTAAATCCATTTTGAGGTTATTTTTGTGTATGGTTTTAGAAAGTGGTCCAGTTTCATTCTTTTACATGTAGCTGACCAGATTTCCCAGCACCATTTATCAAAGAGATGTCTTTTCCTCATTGTATATACTTTCTTCCTTTGTCATAGTTGATAGACTGAATTAGTGTAGGTTTATTTTTGAGCTCTCTATTCCTCTTCATTGGTTTCATTGATCCATGTGATTTTTGTGCCAGTATTGTACTGTTTTGTCTACTATAGATTTGTAATTGCGATAATTTCAGCTTTGTTTTTCTTTCTGAAGATTGCTTTGGATATTGGTCTTTTGTGGTTCCATACAAACTTTAGTATTATTTGTTCTAGTTTGTGAAAACTGTTATTAGTATTTTGGTAAGGATTGCACTGAATTTGTAAATTGCTTGGGTTGGCAAGTACATTTTAACAATATTAATTCTTCCAGTTCGTGGACATGCAATATCTTTCCTTTGTGTCATCTTCCATCCCTTTCATCAATGTTTCATAATTTTCCAATATAGCTCTTTTGCTTCCTTGGTAAAGTTTATTCCTAGGTCTTTTATTCTTTTTGGTGCAATTGTAAATGGAATTTTTTTCTTAATTTCTGTTTCTGCTACTTTATTATTATTGCATAGAAATGTTACTAGTTTCTGGGTATTAATTTTGTGTCTTGAAGTTTTACTAAATTCATTTACTTCTAGTAGTTTTTTGGTGCAGTCTTGAGGGTTTTTTCTAAATTGTTTTAATGTTTATTTATTATTTTTGAGAGAGAGATGCAGAGTGAGAACAGGGGAGGGGCAGAGAGAGAGGAAAACACAGAATTTGAAGCAGGCTCCAGGCCCCGAGCTGTCAGCACAGAGCCCGGCACGAGGCTCAAACTCACAGACCGTGAGATCATGACCTGAGCTGAAGTTGGACGCTTAACCAACTGAGCCACTCAGGTGCCCCTCGAAGGCTTTTTATGTATGGTATTATGACATCTACAAATAAAGACTGTTTAACTTCTTCTTTAACAATATGTATGTCTCTTATTCTTTTTCTTTCCTGATTGCTGTAGCTAAGACTTCCAGTAGGATGTAGAATAAAAGTAGCAAGAGTGGACATCCTTGACTTACTCCTAATTTCAAAGGAAAAACCTCTGCTTTTCACCATTGAGTATAATATTAGCTGTGGGTTTTTCATATATGGATTTTATTATGTTGAGGCATGTTCCCTGTAAATCCACTCTGTTGAGAGTTTTTCCCAGGAATGGATGTTGAATTTTTTGAAATGCTTTTTTATGCATATTTTGAGATAATTATATGGCTTTATTTTATGGATGTGGTATATCATGTTGATTGACTTGCAAATACTGAACCATCCTTTCTTCTCTGGAATTCATCCTGCCTGATGATTGTGAATGATCCTTTTAATGTATTGTTGAGTGTGGTTTGCTACTATTTTGTTGAGGATTTTTGCATCTATATTCATCAGGGATAATTTTTAAAATGCTTATTTATTTATTTTGAGAGAGAGAGGGGGAGAGAGAGAGAATCCCAAGTAGGCTCCATGCTGTCAGTGCAAAGCCTGATGCAGGGCTCAATCCTAAAAACCTGAGATCATGACCTGAGCAGAAACCAAGAGTTAGATATTTAATTGACTGAGCTACTCAGGTGCCCCCTTCAGGGATACTGTCCTGCAGTTTTATTTTTTCATGATGTCTTTTCTGGTTTTGGTACAGGGTAATGCTGGGCTTGTAGACTATACTTAGGAGCTTTACTTCCTCTTATGTTTTTTTTTTTAATTTATGGAGAGTAGTAATAACTTCATTAAATGTTGGGTAGAATTTGCCTATGAATCCATCTATTCCTAGGTTTTCTTTTCATTTCTTTTCTTCTTTCTTTCTTTCTTTCTTTCTTTCTTTCTTTCTTTTTTCTGTAGTTTTTTGTTTACTGATTCAATTTTGTTATGGACTAATCAATTTGTTCTGATTTTCTATTTCCTCCTGATTCAGTTTTGGAAGAAACTGGAATTTTCCAGTGTCTAGGAATTTGTTCATTTTTTAGGTTCTCCAATTTCTTGGTAAATAATTTTTCATAGTATTGTCTTATATTCCTTTGTATTTCTGGAATGTTAGTTGTTATCTTTACTCTTTTGTTTCCTATTTTTATTTTGGGTTTTATCTTTTTTTAATGATTTTTGACTGAGGGTTTGTCAGTTTTGTTTATCTTTTCAAAGAAAGCTCTTGGTTTCATTATCTTTTTAATGTTTTCTTTTTAAGTCCCTATGCCATTTATTTCTGCTCTGGTCTTTATTCTTTTTTTTTTCTCATTTTTTTTGTCCTTTTTCTAGTTCCTTTAAGTATGAATTTTCATTGTTTAGTTGAGCATTTTCTTGTTTCTTAAGGTAGGCCTATATTGCTATGTATTTCTCTCTTAGAACTGTTTTTTGCGATGTCCCAAAGATTTGGACTCTTGTGCTTTCATTTTCATTTGATCCATGTATCTTTTAACTATTTCTTTGATTTCTTTGTTGACTTATTGGTTTTTTAGCATCATGTTGTTTAACCTGCAGTGATTTATGTTTTTTCCAGTTTTTTTTCTTTTACTTTTTTCTTCCGTTTTTTTTCCTTGTGATAGACTTCTAGTTTCATATCATTGTCAAAAAAGATGCATTGCATGATTTCAATCTTTTCAAATTTTTGAGGTTTGCTTTAAAGGTTAACATGGGATCTATTCTGGACTATGTCTCATGTGCACTACAAAAGAATGTGCATTCTGTTGTTTTTAATGGAATATTCTGTATACATCTGTTATCATCTAGTCTAATGTGTCATTCAAACAGTTTCATTTTTGATTCTCTGCCTGGATGATCTATCTATTGATGTAAGTAGGATGGTAAAGTCCCCTAATATGATTTTATTAAACTCTATTTCTCTCTTTTTTTTAATTTTTTAAAATATTTATTTATTGTTGAGAGAGAGAGAGACAGAGCTTGAGTCAGGGAGGGGCAGAGCGAGAGGGAGACACAGAATCCAAAGCAGGCTCTGGGCTCCAAGCTGTCAGCACAGAGCCCAATGCCGGGCTCGAACCCACAGACGGTGAGATCATGACCTGAGCTGAAGTCGGATGCCCATCTGACTGAGCCACCCAGGCACCCCTCTATTTCTCTCTTTA
The DNA here is from genome assembly GCF_023721935.1 of Panthera uncia. Classification (NCBI taxonomy): domain Eukaryota; kingdom Metazoa; phylum Chordata; class Mammalia; order Carnivora; family Felidae; genus Panthera; species Panthera uncia. The sequence continues at coordinate 75,741,159 of NC_064817.1, forward strand.
TGTCCATTAATATTTGCTTTATGTATTTAGGTGTTCAAATGTTGGGTGCATATATATTTATAATTATTATATCCTCTTGGATTGATTTCTTTATCATTATGTAATGTCCTTCTTTGTATCTTGTTACAGTCTACCTTACAGTCTATTTTCTCTCATGTAAGTATTGCCACCCTGGACTTTTTTTTTTTTTTTTTTTTTACTTCTATCTGCATGGTAAGTGTTTTTCCATCCATTTATTTCCAGTCTGTATGTGTCTTTAGGTCTGACGTAAGTCTCTAGTAGGCAGCATATAAATGGGTCTTTTTAAAATATATTTCACCCCCTCATGTCTTTTGATTGGAGAATTTAGGCTATTTACACTAAAAGTAATTATTGATAGACATGTACTTATTGCCATTTTGTTATTTATTTTCTAGATGTTTTTGTAGTTTCTTATCTGTTCCATTCTTCTCTTGCTCTCTTTCTTTGTGACTGATGAATTTCTGTAGTGCTATTATTTTCTCTTTCTTTCTTTTTATTTTTTGTGAATCTATTATAGGTTTTGGGCTTGTGGTTACCATGAGGCTCATATATAACATCCTAAGTATATGGCAGTCTTATTACATTGATGGCCATTTAGGTTCAAGGGTATTCTTAAAAACAAACATTTTTACTCACTCCTCCATGTTTTATGTATATGCTGTCATACTGTACATCTTTTTATTCATAATTTTCTTATGTCTAATAATAGCCTTTGTTTCCACTTAAAGAAGTGTCTTTAACATTTCTTATAAGGCTGGTTTAGTGTTGATAAACTCCTTTTACTTTTGTTTGTTTTGGAAAATTGTTTTCTTTCCTTCAAATCTGAATGATAATCTCGCCAAATAGAGTATTCCTGGCTGTATTTTTTTTTCAGCACTTTGAATATATGATGCCACTCCCATCTGGCCTACAGTTTCAGTTGAAAAATCAACTGATAGCCTTATAGGGTTTCCCTTGTAGGTAACTTTTTGCTTTTCTCTCTTGTTACATTTAAAATTATCTCTTTATCTCTAAACTTTGACATTTAATTATTATGTGTCACTGTGTGGACCTCCGTGAGTTCATCTTGTTTGAAACTCTCTGTGCTTCTTGAACCTGGATGTCTACTTCCTTCCTTAGGTTATGGAATTATTCAGATATTATTTATTTAAATAAGCTTTCTGCACTTTTATCTATCTTCTTCTTCTGAGACCCTTATAATGCAAATGTTTATATGTTTGATGCTATCCAAGAGATACCTTATCTTCATTTTAAAAAGCATTGTCCCTTTTCGTTGTTCAGCTTTAGTGCTTTCCATTACCTTGTTTTCCAGATTGCTGATACATTCTTCTGCATCTGATAATCTACCATTGATTCCCACTAGGGTATTTTTTGTTTCAGTTATCGTATTCTTCAATTCTGATTGTCTCTTTTTATATTTTCTATCTCTTTATTGAAAGTCTCACTGAGTTCTGCCACTTTTCTCTGTACTGGGTGAGCATTTTTACAATCATTACCTTAAATTCATTTTCAGCTATATTGCTTATCTTTGCTTCATTTACTTCCTTTTCTGAGGTCTTATCTATTTTTTTTTCTGGAGCATTTTCCTGTCTCCCCATTTTGCTTGGTTTTCTGTGTTTATTTTTATGGGTTAGGCAGAGCAGCTAATTCTTCTAAACTTGAAGGAATGGTCTTGCGTATGCTTACCCTTTATGTAGACTGTGTGTGCTTGGTGACTTGGCTTGCTGGAGCTGTGGCTGGTGTGGTCTGGGGGTCTCGGGCTCTTGTGGGGACCCTGGCAAAGAGTGGGGGTCCCTGGAAGGACAGCTAGAGTTGAAGTGAGAATAGATCAGTGTGGTTCCTGGGTTCTCTACTTAGCAGCTGCCCTGGCAGAACAACCAAAGCTAACATGAGTGCAAATCTGAATGTCCCAAGGCTCTACACGCAGAAGGCACATTGGCAGGATAGCTGAAGCTGAAGTAGGTGTTATCTGCAGTGTCTTGGGCTTCTCTGCATAGAGGGTGCCCTTGCAAGGTGACTGGATCTGACACTGGGTACTTGTTGGGAGGCCCTGAGGCTTTCTGCTCAGTAGGCAGTCTGGCAGGATAGCTAAAGGTGAAGTGAGTACAGGCAGGATGTCCTGGTGTTCTATATGCTGAGGGCACTCTGGCAGAACAGCTGAAGCTGAAATGGGTACAAGTCAGGTTGTTCCAGGGTGCTCTGTGCAGAGGGTGCACTGGTCGGTGGCTAGAGCTGAAGCAGAGTGCAGGCCAGGAGGTCCTTGTGCTCTTGAAACAGAGGATGTCCTGGCAGGATAACTGAAACTAAAGTGGGTGCAGGTTGGAGGTGCTGGGGCTCTACTTACAGAGGACAGCTTCACAGGATAGTTGAGGCTGAAGTGAGTATAAGCCAGGGTTTTCAAGGACTCTCTACACACAGACTGACCCAGATGGATGGCTGGAACCAAGGTGGGCTACAGGTTGGGGCATTCTGGGGTGCTCTGCATAGAGGGCACCTTGGCAGAACAGGTAACGTTGAAGTGGGTGTGGGCCAGTGTGGTCCCAAGGCTCTTCATTGCAAAGTTTGCCCTGGCAGAACAGCTGAAGCTGAAGTGATTGCAAACTGGGTTTTCTCAAGGCTCTGTACACTGAGGGTGAGATAGCTGAAGCTGAATGGGTTATAAACAATGGGGTCTCAGGGTGCTCAGTGCAGAGGGTGCACTTGCCGAGGACTGGAATAGAAGCCTGTGAGGTTGTGGAGTTTTTTCCAGGGTGCTCTACAATGGGGGTGCCCTGGCAGGGTGGCTGGAAGGAATGCAGGCATTGACCTGGGATTTACAGGGTGATCTGTGTAGGGACACTTTGGCAGGGTGACTGAATTTGAAGCAAGTATCAGCTGGGAGATTCCAAAACACTGTGCACTAGGAGTGCTCTAGAAAACCATCTGAAGCCAAAATGGTGTTTTCCTGGAGTCTTCCAGAGTGCTTTGTGCCTGTGTCACCTGGGTGCAAAGGCTGGAGACGTAATGTGTACTGACCATGGATGTTCCCCTGTGCACCAGTTCGTAGCCAACCTTTTGGGATGGCTGAAAATCCTGTGAGCTAGGTAGTCAAGGCTCACTGAGGCAACAGACTGGTTAGGGCACCCAAACTGTGCACTGGTCTATGCTTTTAAAGGAGTGGGGGCACATAGACTGTGTCCATCAGCCCCTCCCACCTAGAAAGATTTCTAGCAGCTCTTCCTCCCTGCTCATCTTTTAGCAGAGTTTTAAGAATGGTTCTTTTATGTGCTAGTTTCTCTTTTAAACTGCAACTTTTTTTTCTGTGCCCCAGTGTTACTGGTACTGGTGTGGGCTAGGGGACCCAGGACTTCCTGAAATAACAAGCTAGCTATGGCATCCAGATCCTGCTCTGGTCTATGCTTTCAAGGTGAAAGGGGGCATGTAAACCATGTGGTTTTCCAATTTTTCTGACCCAGAGAGAGTTCCTCTGCCCCAGTTTGGTGGAGTTCTAGGGCTGGCTCTTTTATGTGCTAGTTGCTCTTTTAAACTGAAGCTTTTTTTTCTGTGCCCAAGGACAGACAAATCTCTTCATAGTCCCTCAGTACCATCCTTACCCACTGGAGTTTGCAGTAAGGAGTTGTGGATCCATTCATTACTGTATCGGTCTCTCTTGTCATTCACTTTTGATGTTCTCTCTATATTTTGTTGTGCTGAAGCTGTTCAGTTGGTTCTCAGTTCTCTTTGGGAGGAATTACTCTGTAAATAGGTGTAATATGGTGTGTTCCATGGAGCAAGTGAGTTCAGGGTCTTAAATTGCCTACATTGCCACCTGGAATTATTATGTTCTTTAATATATTTTTCATTGCAAAAAAATCACATTATGTAAGATCCATTTTGACTATTTTAGCACATACAATTCAGTGGTTTTTAGTCCATTCACATGATTGTACAAATATTAGTACTAATTCCAGAACATTTTGCCACCCCCTAAAGAAATGCCATACTTCTCAATTCCCTTCTTCCACCATTCCTAACAACCCACTAGACTATTTTCTGTTTCTAATGGGTTTGCTTATTCTGAACACTTCATATAAAATGGAATCCTATGTCATGTGACATTTTATGTCTGGCTTCTTTTACTTAGAATAATGTTTTTAAGGTTCATCTATATTTAGCAAATACCAGCAATTCATTCTTTTTTATGGGTGAATAATACTTCATTGTATGGATATAGCACACTGTGTTTAACCATTCATTAATTGATGGCGATTTGAGTTTTTTCCACATTTAACTATTTTGAATAATGTGTTTATGAAGTTTTATGTACAAGTGGTGTGTGTGTGTGTGTGTGTGCCTAAGGTTTTAGTTCTCTTGAGTGTGTGTGTGTGTGTGTGTGTGTGTGTGTGTATATATATATATGGAATTGCTGGGTCATATGGTAACACTTTTTTTAACTTTTTGAGGAACAACCAAAAGGTTTTCTACAGTGGTTGTCCCATTTCACATACCCACCAACAATGTATAAGGGTTCCACTATATCCACATACTTGCCAGCACTTTCATTTTCCTTTTTATTCATTATTATAGCTATCCTAGTGGATATGAAGTGGTATCTTGTGGGTTTCATTCACATTTCCCTAATGATTAATGATGTTAATAATCTTTTACTGTGCTTATTGATCATCCACAATTCTTTGTAGAAATGCTTATTTAGAAATTTTGCCCATTATTATTGTATTGTATTTTATTATATTTATTTTTATTAATATAATTTATTGTCAAATTGGCTTACATACAAAACCCAGTGGTCATCCCAACAAGTGCCCTCCTCAGTGCCCATCACCCATTTTCCCTCTTCCCCACCCCCCATCCACCCTTAGTTTGTTCTCTGTATTTAATAATCTCTTGTGGTTTGCCTCCCTCCCTCTGTGTTTGTATCTATTTTTTTTCCTCTTCCCTTCCCCCATGGTCTTCTGTTCAGTTTCTCAAGATCCACATATGAGTGAAAACATGTATCTGTCCTTCTCTGAGTGACTTATTTCACTCAGCATAATACCTTCTAGTTCCATCCACGTTGCTGCAAATTGAATGATTTCATTCTTTCTCAGCCAATATATTCCATTGAATATATATAAACCACATTTTCTTAATCCATTCATCAGTTGATGGACATTTAGGCTCTTTCCATACTTTGTCTATTGTTGAAAGTGCTGCTATAAACATTGGGGTACACGTACCCTTATGCATCAGCACTCCTGTTTCCCTTGAGTAAATTCCTGGTATTGCTATTGCTGTGTCATACGGTAGCTCTGTTTTTTTTAATTTTAAATTGGATTGCTAGTCTTTATATTGTTGAATTGTATTACTTATAAATTCTGGTTATAAGTCCATTACCAGAAATGTGATTTGCAAATATTTCCTCCCATTCTGTGAGTTGTTTTTAATTTTCTTGATATCATATTTCAATGCACAAAAGTTTTTAAATTTGATGAAGTCCAATTTATCTATTTTTTTCTTCTGTTTCTTCTGTTTTTGTTATAGTACCTAAGAATCCACTGACTAATACAAGGGAACAGATTTACTCCTAAATTTTCTTCAAAGAGTTTTATAATTTTAGCTCTTAGATTTCAGTCTTTGATACTTTAAGATTTTGTATATGGTGTGAGGCAGGAGTACACCTTCATCATTTTACATGTGGATTTCCAGTTGGTCCAACACCATTCATTGAAAACATTATTCTTTCTCCATTGAATGATCTTGACATCTATGTTGAAAAATGTTTGGCCATACATTTATGAGTTTATTTCTGGACTCTGAATTTTATTCCTCTGGTCCATATATCTATTCTTATGTTAGTGCCACATTGTCTTGATTATTGTAACTTTGCAGTAAGTTTTGAAATTGGTAAAAGTGGCTCCTCCAACTTTATTTTATTTTTCAAGTTTGTTCTGGCTCTTCTGGGTCCCATGTATTTCTAATAATGTTATTCAACATTTAATCTGAAAAAAATGAAGGAATAAAAATAGAAAAGATAATTCTGAGGGAAAATGAGTAACCAATGTAAACCTATTATATAAGATAATGAAATTATTATATAACTATCATATTTTACATAATATCATACTGGTTCTTGAGCAAATCAGAATGTACATAAGCAAATTTTTATATAATTAGGTTTAATATATAATAAAGGTAGCACTTCACATTATTTAGTTATTGGGAATATTGATAAACCATTTAAAAACTTGAAACTCAATATAACTCTCATTCCTTAAATTAAAAAAAAATCTCATATGAACTAAAGAGTCAATGTAAACATTATATAAGTACAAGAAGAAAATATAGTATAGTATTTTTATAATTTTGAAGTTGGGAAGGTTTTCCTAAGCAAGAGACAAAATGCAGAATTAATAAATATGAGCAATTATTTCAATGAATTATAATTTAAAACTTTATTTAAAAATTATAAAATATACTGGGGTGCCTGGGTGGCTCAGTCGTTTAAGGGTCCGACTTTGGCTCAGGTCATGATCTAGTGGCTCATGAGTTTGAGCCCCAGGTCCAGATCTGTGCTGACAGTTCAGAGCTTGGAGCCTGCTTTGGATTCTGTGTCTCCCTCTCTTTCTGCTTCTCCCCTGCTCACTTTCTGTCTCTCTCATTCTTAAAAATGAATAAACATTATTTTTTTTTTAAATTAGCAACTATAAAATAAAATCACAAACTAAAAAAAATAGTTGCAACAACTAAGATACAGAATTGATGGCATAAATATATAACCAACTTTTATAAATCAATAAGTAGAACACCCCGATATAGTAATATATTAAATATACAAACAGACAATTCACAAAATCAGAACACACATGTTCAGCAAACATTTTGAAAATATTTAGCCTTACTAAAACTCAAATAAACATATTATGTAAAAAATAATTTTTTAATTTTTATTTATTCTTTATTTATTTAAGTTACATCCAAATTAGTTAGCATATAGTGCAATATGATTTCAGGAGTAGATTCCTTAATGCCCCCTACCTGTTTAGCCCATCCCCCTTCCCACAACCCCTCCAGTAACCCTCTGTTCTCCATATTTAAAAGTCTCTTATGTTTTGTCCCCCTCCTTGTTTTTATATTATTTTTGCTTCCCTTCCCTTATGTTCATCTGTTCTGTGTCTTAAGGTCCTCATATGGGTGAAGTCATATAATATTTGTCTTTTTCTGACAGACTACTTTCGCTTAGCATAATACCCTTTGGTTCCATCCACGTAGTTGCAAATGGCATGATTTCATTCTTTCTCATTGCCAAGTAGTATTCCATTGAATATATAAACCACATCTTAATCCATTCATCAGTTGATGGACATTTAGGCTCTTTCCATACTTTCTCTATTGTTGATAGTGCTGTTATAAACAAGGGGGTGCATGTGTCCCTTTGAAACAGCATACCTGTATCCCTTGGAAAAATACCTAGTAGTACAATTGCTGGGCCTAGGGTAGTTCTATTTTTAATTTTTTGAGGAACCTCCATACTGTATTCCAGAGTGACTGCACCAGCTTGCATTCCCACCAACAATGCAAAAGAGATCCTCTTTCTCTGCATCCTTGACAACATCTGTTGTTGCCTGAGTTTTTAATGTTAGCCATTCGGACAGTTGTGAGGTGGTATCTCACTGTGGTTTTGATTTGTATTTCCCTGGTGATGAGTGACGTTGAGCACTTTTTCATGTGTCGGTTGACCATCTGGATGTCTTCTTTGGAGACATGTCTGTTCATGTCTTTTGCCCATTTCTTCACTGGATTATTTGTTTTTTGGGTGTTGAATTAAAAATAAAATTATTTTTGACCAAACATTTTGGTAAAGGCAAAAAAATATTAAACTGTACTAACACTTTGTTAGATAAAGTGTAAATTAATGTAAATCTTTCTGCAGGACAATTTTTCAGTATGTATTCAAACTTTAAAAATATATACTTGTAATAAGTTATGTTATACTGTAATGAGTCTTCCATATAAATAAGTACTCCTACAACTTCATGGTGATAAGATGTTTTAAATTTTCTTATACTCATATAATGTTGTACGAGCATCATAATGGCAGAGTGAAAAGGTTTTGGCATCCAGTAAGCTATAAACTAGAATACTGACCCTTCAAGTTATAAGCAGTGTGAACTTGTCAAAGTATTCTGAACTTTAATTCTTTTCACTCTAAAACAAATATAATAATATCCACCTTTCAGAATTAACAAAATTTGGCAAGGTAGTGGCTTTAGCATCCTCTATTGGGTTAGTGTACCCTGAAATTCAAAATTCATGTCCACTTGGAATCTGTGAATGTGACTTTATTTGGAAATAGAATATTTGCTGATGTAAGTTAAGGTGAGGTCATACTGGATTAAGATGGTCTCTAAATCCTATATGATGGGTGCTCTTATAAGAAGATGGAAGTTTTAGGCACACAATGGAGAAGGAATGGGCAGACACAGGTGGAGATTGGAAGGATGCATATGCGAGGCAAGAGATGCCAAGGATTATCAAAAACAACCAGAAGGTAGAAGAGGCAAGGAAGGAATTTTTCCTAGAAACATCAAAGGGAACATGGTCCTGTCGACACCATGATTTTGGACTTCTGGCTTCCAGAAATGTGAGAGAATAAATTTTTATTGTTTTAAGCTACCAATTTTGCAGTACTTTGTTATGGAAGCCCTAGAAACTAATACATGTAGGTAGCAGTGTTTTGTAAAGTAAGAACTCGTTAAAGGAAAACTTTTATTTACTAGTGACAAGCTTTTTCTTATACACTATTTTAGTTTATGATTTATGCTCTCTGTGATGTAGGCAGTTTTATTATTGCCAGTTTTCAAAAAAACAGCTTAGAATTAGAGGTTAGGTATTTTGTCACAGGTCACAACATTAAGACAGAATTGACATTTGTTTCATATTTACTTGACAAAAATACTCATTTTTTGAAAAGGAAACCCTCTTGCACTCTTTGTGAGAATGCAAACTGGTGCAACCTGTCTGGAAAACTTTCAAAAAGTTAAAAATGAAACTACCTTGTGACCCAGCATTGCACTACTAGGTTTTTACCCAAAAGATACAAAAATACAGGTTCACATGGGTACCTGAATCCTGATGTTTATAGAAACATTATCAAAAATAGCCAAACTATGGAAAGAGCCTAAATGTTCATTAACTGATGAAGAGATAAAGAGATAGTATGGAATAATACAATGGAATATTACTCAGCCATCAAAAAGAATTAAATCTTGCCATTTGCAACAGTATGGATGAGAATACAGTGTATTATGCTAAATGAAATAAGTCAGTCAGAGAAAGATAATATCATAGGACATCACTTATATGTGCAATTTAAGACACAAAGCAGATGATCATATGTTAAGTGAAAAAAAAGAAAGATAGAGACAAACCATAAGAGACTCTTAATGATTGAAAACAAACTGATGGTTGATGGACGGAGGTGGGTGGAGAATGGGTTAAATGGGTGATGGTTATTAAGAAGGGCACTTGTCCTGTTGAGGACTGGGTGTTATATGTAAGTGATGAATCACTAAATTCTACTCCTGAAACCAATATTATATTAAATGTTAACTAAGTAGGATATAAATAAAACTTTGAAAGAAAAAAAAACGCTCATTTTAATTTTTTTAATTTACTTTAAATTTTTTAATCTTTATTTTTGAAGCAGAGAGAGAGAGAGAGAGAGAGAAAAAGTGGGGGAGGGGAAGAGAAAGAGGGGGACATAGTATTCGAAGCGGGCTCCAGTCTCTGAACTGTCAGCACAGAGCCCGATGCCAGGCTTGAACTCAAGAGCTGGAGTTCATGACCTGAGCCAAAGCCAAAGCTTAACTGAATGAGCCACCCAGGCGCCCCCAAAATTCTCATTTTTAAAGCATCTTTTGACATTCTTATTTTAAATTCTACTTTTAACGCTGCCTAATAATTAAGCAAGCTTGTCTGCACCCAGTTTTGAACTGCTTATTGGGAAATTCTAGGATCACCACAGGCCTTTAGGTCGTTTTGTAATACATAAGGAAAACAGGAAATTGCAGATACTTACAGAAATTTCATTGATCCATACTAAAGAGCCTGATAGAACAAGACTGGTAAATGGTGATAGTTCAAGCTATTGGACTCAAGATCAAAGCAAGAAGAAGATGATATGGTCAGTCTTACTTGTACTGATGTGTTCTATTTTAGCAAATCTTTCCATTAGAAGAAAATAAGCTAAGAGGTCGAATTCATATCACTACTTTACATAATAAAGAGAAAGCATGCAGCAATAACTTTTAAAGTTATTAGGCTATTGTTTCAATTCCTTAAGAAACTTCATCTTAAAAGGCCACAAAGAAGAAATTTGAACCAAGAATTCAAAGTACATAAAAGATTTCCTTAAAATCTACCTATATATCTTCCAAGATATGAGTAATGTTATATAACCAAGAAACACATTTATAATCTTCATGACCCATTCTCCAATAAGTACATATTTCCACTAGAGATAAAAAGACATTAAATCCCAAGTTCTTAGTAGCATTTATTTCCAAAGTTTTGTTGGAGGACATGTTAAGTAAAGGAAGAATGCAAACTCTAGAATGTGACCCTGAACTTTTTTGTTACCTACAATTTTAGTCTATCTGACAAGCCTAGAAAAGTGAATAGTGCTTTCCATTCCATCAAAACCCAATTCAGAGTACCCTTACCTCCATGAATCCTTCTCCAGCGACTCCAGCCTGTATTGATCTCTGTCTTCTCAGACATTCTATTTAGCTTGTCCTCAATGCATTCTCTATCCTAACATCATTGTGTACTTACTATTTTCCAGACATTGTGAAAAATACATAACACACATTATCTCATTTATTTCTTACAAAAAGCTGTGAGGCAGGTATTTGAACAGATATTGTGCCTAAGGATAAAAATCCAAATCATGTTAGAACTTACCCTGTTCCATATCTGTAAACTCTATTACTATTGTCCAGAAATGCAGACAAATAAGCTTCGTCTCTTTAAGGGATTCTCAGGGTCAAAAAAGCACATCACTTTTCACAGTTTTAGACCCTAAATAGGTACTCCACAAATACTTGTTGAATGATGGATACTAAATATGAAAGAACCATATTATAGTGGAAAGAATATTCTACTGGAAGTCAAGAGAAATAAGATACAGTTGTGATCTTGAGGAAACAATCTCTCTAAAACAATCTCATTTTATTTTTTATAATATTAATGAATCAGATTAGATCTCTGACACTCTTTCTCACTCTGACACTGCCATGTACACCAAAAGGCCCAAAGAATTGTTATTTGGAAAGCAGAGGTTTACTTTCAACAATAAAAGTAGGCTGGAGAAATATTTTAAGAGCATTTTAAATAATTACTTCATAAGACACTACACCTGCCATAGTTGTAAAGATGCCTCAGTATTAGAAAGAAATGAAGCAATACCTTTTAGGTGAAGATAATGTATAGATTTGATTTTTCTAAAGATATTGCTGAGATAGACTCCTGACAAGTTCTCCTGACTTCCCTCCAATCTTTTCTCCACAGTATAACCAAAGTGATCTTTATAAAGTTACAAACAAATAACTACCAACATGATTAAAACTCTTTGATGGCTTTAATGTGCTCCTTGGAAAAAGATAAAATACTTAAAATTGTATCTGTGGCCTCCCTGGATCTGACACCTTCCTAAAACTCTAACCTCAACTTTCACTACTCTCTGCTTCAAAATATTTATTCTAGGCTTTCAGTCATACTCAACTTTTTTCAGATACCCCAAAGTGCCACAAGTGTACTCCTCTGTAGGCTTTTGAACAGGCTCACCAAATAAAAATGCTGAGGATATATTACATGTGAAAAAACAATTGCATATTCTTTTTTTTTATTTTTTTAAATTTTTTTTAATGTTTATTTATTTTTGAGACAGAGAGAGACAGAGCATGAATGGGGGAGGGGCAGAGAGAGAGGGAGACACAGAATTGGAAGCAAGCTCCAGGCTCTGAGCCATCAGCCCAGAGCCCGACGCGGGGCTCAAACTCACGGACCGCGAGATCGTGACCTGAGCTGAAGTCGGACCCTTAACCAACTGAGCCACCCAGGCGCCCCTACAATTGCATATTCTTAGTAGTATTATTTGAAATAAACAGAAAGTGAAAAAACACTAACATTCATCAACTAATAGATGGATAAACAAAAAATTTTACTATCCCTACACTGTACTGTTCATACAATGGAATATTATTCAGCCATAAAAAATAATGAAGTACTGATACATGCCACAACATAGATGTGCCTTGAAAACATCATTATGCTAAGTGAAAAGAGACAAACACAAAAGGCCACACATTGTATGATTGTATCTATATGAAATGTCCAGAAGAGCCAAATCCATAAACATAAAAGTAGATTAGTAGTTCCCAGAGTCCAGAGTGCGGGAGAGTAGGGAGTGACTGCTAATAAGTATGTTTCTTTTTGGAGTGATGAAAATGTTTTAAAGTTATATTTTAGTGATGGTTGCACAAATATGTGAATACTAACAACCATTAAATTGTATGCTTTAAGTGGATGAAGTATATGGTGTTTGAATTATATTTCAACAAAACTTAAAAATGCAATTGAGGGGGTGCCTGGGTGCTTCAGTGAGTTAAGCATCCTCCCTTTGATTCAGGTCATGATCTCATGGTACATGAGTTTGAGTCCCACATCAGGCTGTGTACTGACAGCACAGAGCCTGCTTGGGATTATCACTCTGTCTGTCCTCTCTCTGGCTCTTCCCTGCTCATTCTCTCTCTCTCTCTCTCTCTCTCTCTCTCATAAATAAACTTAAAAAAATGCAATTGAGGATGCTTTGAAAGACATTATAGAAGTGGCAGAGAGGCAGGGTAGTCAAGTGCATAAAGATAACTGAATTTAGGTTGGATTGTTGGCATCCCAGCTTGCTGGCTGTGTGAGCTTGGGTAGATCATTTCTCAGCCCATACCTGTAAAACTAAGAAAAATACAACCCATATTAGCTTGTGTGAGTATTAAATGGGATAGTGTAGGTAAAAATGCTTTGCAACCTACAAAATACTATTCAAATATAAGATCTAGTTAGATTTAGGTAATACATAACTGCGTTGTGTAATTATTGCAATATATAGTGGGTATGTGAATTCCAGTATTTGACACCTGTATTTTCTTTTTTTTCAATTTTTTTAATGTTTATTCACTTGTGAGAGACAGACACAGAATGCAAGCGGTGGGTGGAGCAGAAAGAGAGAGACACAGAATCCAAAGTAGGTTCCAGACTCTGATCTGTCAGCACAGAGCCCAACGTGGGGCTTAAACTCAAGAATCATGAAACCATGACCTAAGCCGAAGTCAGATGTTTAACTGACTGAGTCATCCAGGCGCCCCTGACACATGTATTTTCATTCTTAGTCCTGTAAACTCTGTTGATAATGATCAAAATAATTAACTTTAGATGAAGAAAAATTCTCTTAATTACCCGCTTTTAATTTTAGAGAACGTAAATGTATTCTATTATATTTGGTTGATACTTAGACAAGGGAGTTTTTTTTTTCTGATTTTTTTAACGTTTATTTATTTTTGAGACAGAGAGAGACAGAGTGTGAACAGGGGAGGGGCAGAGAGAGAGGGAGACACAGAATCTGAAACAGGCTCCAGGCTCTGAGCTGTCAGCACAGAGCCCGACGCGGGGCTTGAACTCACAGACCGTGAGATCATGACCTGAGCCGAAGTCGGACGCTTAACCGACCGAGCCACCCAGGCGCCCCAAGCAAGTTTTGTTCATGAGTCTCTGAACACAACACTCTTTTCTAATAATATTTTAAGAAGGCAATTTTTTTTTTAGAAAATCCGAAGAAGATAACTGTATGGAAAAGATTTGAAAGCCAAGCTTTATAATATGACATTAAGGAGGCAGAGAAGGAAAAAGAAAAGGATGGATGCGTATTTCTTTATAAATTTTTGCTAAAAATCTTGGGGTAAGGAGAGAGAAGCAAATGTCAGTAGTGGTGAATTATTTTTTTTCTCCTTAAATTGAAAGGGCAGCTGAAAAGCAATCTGTTGTTTGTATAGAAAGTAATACTAGTGAAAGAGGAAGAAAATACACTTGGGGGAACATCTGCTCTGAAAAACTACTTGAGAAGTAAGTGTGGGGAAACCTTTGCACAACACACAGCATACACTGTGCTGAAGAAGTGAAAAGAGAATAATGCAAGAAAGATCTGTATGCATAAATACATGTAACATAGGGAAACTTAAGTAAAAATATAACATATTGACTATTTTCCTCTTCATAAGTATTTGTCAAATATATACTTAATACTAGGTTGTACAGATCATGATCCCTAAAACACAGTAACCACGAATGACATCTATTGCCCTAGCATAAGTCAACCCCCACTTTACTTATGATGTGCTTATTGTAATTACAGCAGAGTTGAAATACAGGATGTTGTCCCTGCCTTTGACAAACTATTGGCTGACTTAGGGAGACAGACTCAATGTCTAAAAAGGTCATATTGACATATACAACACCATAGAAGTACATGTAAATATGAGTACAAGAACACATCATCATCATAAATTTTATTTACTAATTATATAATTATATAAATGATATAAATGATATTATATATATATATATATATATAGTCAAGAAAGATCAATGTCACACATTAGCTTCCCTTGAACCAAATCCAACCAAAATTTAGGTTTGGTTTGTTTTGGTTTGCACACACACACACACACACACACACATATCACATTGAACATTTAAAAATTGGGAGCATTCCCATAAGAAGTCAGATACCTGATTTTTCCTGAAAAAAGCAGATAATCAAACAAAACTGGGCTGACTTTCTTACATAGCAATAATTGGTTGACCTGAGTCACAGCTGCCTGCTTTGAAGACAGCCTGTGTTCTTTTGTCCACCATATTCCCCTCCAAATTATATCACTAGGGCATCGGTTATGATGATTGGCATGAACAAAAATCAGAGCAGAAACTCTCAAATACTATATGTGTAAGGAACATTTGTTGTATGAAACCTTTGACTATGTATGTATGTATGTGTGTATGTATATGGATGCATAATACACCTGGCCTCAGGGTACGTTATGTAGGAAATATTTGAGGTGCTGATTATACATATGTTTCCTGTAATGTATTCTAGAACTATAATCTCTGAGGCCAGTTGACTGAAATATCATTTTTAAAGTAACATTATTTATTACATACACGTAAGTTTGAGTGCCACTGTTCTTGGCCATCCCTACTCAAATTCACTTTAGTTACCGGTAGATTAACCTTAATCTAACTCTGACATGTTGCTTTCTGCTAAAACAATCTTTAATGATTTCCCCTTATCTACTGAATAAAGTTCAAATCAGTCAGTCTGGCATACAAAGCCTGTTATGGTATATTCCAAGGCACTTTTTCATTATTTTCCAGCTGCATAAACCTTTCATTCTTTTCAAATTGAATTATTCCTTCCTCATAAATGTCTCATACCTCTATATCCTCTAGGCCTTTAGAGAGGTTTATCCTTATATGTGGAAATATCTTTTTTCTATCTGCCAAATAATTGATGCCAAGGTTGATACCTGATTTAAGTTAGGTCAGTCAGAATTTTTCCCCAGTTGTTTCTCCCTAGGAGGTTGTAAAACCTGAGAGCTTATGACATTAATGTTTTCAAATATGTGGAGCAGAAAAGCAGAGAAAAAGCTGGAATGGGACTCAGGCATCTGCATTTTTACTGGCAATTAGGTGGTCCTTTCAGAGCCAATAGTATAAGAAATAAACATTTATTTGGAATTAGAAGACCTGCTTCTAAACTGGGGTCTACCATTAACATATTGGGTGAGTTGGCATAAATTGGTCAAGATTTCTGATGTTCAGATTTCTCCATCTAAAATTTAGGAGTTGTACAATGAACTCAATTATCAGAAAATGAGGGGGTGCCTGGGTGGCTCAGTCAGTTGAGCGTCTGACTTCGGCTCGGGTCATGGTCTCATAGTTCATGAGTTCGAGCCCTACATCGGGCTCTGTGCTGACAAACAGCTCAGAGCCTGGAGGTGGCTTCGGATTCTGTGTCTCCCTCTCTTTCTCGCTCCCTCCCCTGCTCATGCTGTCTCTCTCTGTCTCTCAAAAATAAATGTTTTAAAAAATTAAAAAAAAAGAAAATGAAAGGATTGGGAATGAATAATTTTATTGCACTTTGGGTTGTAATTTTTTTTTCCCAATACTCTATTTCTAACCTGCACTGTGTGATGTTGTGAATTTGTCCAAAGCATTGTTCCATGATGTTTGATGACCACAAAGAAATATATTGTGTAAGATAGGAGTTGAACCAGTTGTAGTTTTCTTTACTTCAATGACTTCAGAGAAAGACCTGTGGGAAAGACAAGAAGAAAAAATAAAAAACAGATATTGTAATTGTGAGCTGAAAGTGAGCTCACTGGGAACTTTCCACTGAAACTGAAGGTGAAATCAGAGATGGGCCAAGAGAATTAATTACAGTGCTATGGAAAAACATCTGTGACACGGTCTGATTCAAACCTTTGGTTGTTGCAATTTTATTATACACTTTATGTCTAAAAGCAATATCAGGACACTAAATAAAATCTTATTTATGTGTCTGATATTTTTAAAATTAGCTAAGTATTCCATCGCTATGACATTTCCTAACATCTAACATGGCTTTGGAAGACTGACCCTGGATAGAAATTTCCTGATTCTAGAAAGTGGACTTTTTGACTCCTCTGTTCTTTAGGTTACTGTAATAGTGCCTGTACAAAATATTGTGTTTAATTTGAATCAGTATCCTGTTCAAGTCTATGGTAAGTATTAAGGAAAATATGCTATATTTGTTAAACTAACAAAAGATCCAAGAATAATTCCTTGAGTTCAAAAACTTTATATGTGCACATATTAATATACAAACATATACATATAGTTATATGTTGATATAATATATAATAGCGTATATTATATAGTATAACATATATACTATACTATATATAATACTATATATAATATATATGTATATATGTTGTCCAAGCAATTAGAAAATTTTGGCAATTCAATAAGGAAAAAAATCAGTTATGCTTACTTTGGGTATATTGTAAAAAAAATAAATTTACTTGTCACCAACTTATTTGTAGCAGCTTGTAGACAGTCACAGCTTTCCATTTAGAAATTAATAAAACATCTCAGCTTTGTATATACCATCCCATTACAACCTGGAGAAGATTCTGAGCAAGTTGCATACTGAGTGTTCGGTGTATAAGAATGGATGTCATATTTCTCAAAAGGAGTATTAATTTTCCTGTAAAATTTAGGTCTTTTCAAAATGCTCTCTCCCTCTCTCATTTTTTCTTACTGATAGGCAATTGGTGTAATATGTTAGGTTACATGTTGGAATAAATTTGTTAGGTACTTTCAAGTAGAGAATGAGCTATTTGAAATCTTAGATAATGTAAAGAAACACAAAAATAAACATTTTCTTAGTTTTGCCTATTGCTCCTATTACCTTATTTATCTTTTGTAGGCTTCATAAACATTTTGAAAATACACAAAAAGATAGAAAACAAAGACATCAAAACCTGAGCAACCTAAGCTAATCATACACAAGATGCATAGAGTTTTCTAACTTAAATTTAAAGTGACAAGTGGTTAATTGAAGGATGGAAGCAGCTGAAATTAAGGTGCCTTTCAGTGCCAAAAACATTAATTGACCTGACACATAGATTAAGAGCTGAATGCTTTCTTTTTCTTTTTTTTTCTTTCTTTTTTTTTTTTTTTAAGAGAAAGGAAGAATTTTATTCCAGTCTAAGTTAGGACAGCTGCCTGGGATACACAATCTTCACAAAGAGAGTGAAGAGCTGATTGCTTTAAGCACTTTTGAAAATCTCTTCGGTGTAGTTAGGCTAACTTTGGAAAACAAAATTGGCATAGCTAAATTTATTCTTTAAATAAACATGGCATTCTTCTTCAGAATTGTTAATTTAAAAGTTATTGTTTTGATCCAGGCATTCAGATTCTTTCATTTTGAGCTTTAAACATGCATTGTATTATGTAAACACATAAAAAATGTAAAATTGAATAGTTATATCTTGAAAGTAAATATTTTAGATTAGTTATACCTATTATTAGTATATTTGTAATTATTTTCTCATAGTAATCTAAACACAACACAATACCTCTTTGGGGAGAAGGGGGTTTCTGGATACATTAAACTTCTCAGTGTAGATTAAGATTTGTTTACAGCAAAATAGCCTTTGTAATTCAGCTTCTACTTGTTGAAGTAATTATATACCATGGTATCAATGAATGGTAGTTAACATTCAGCCCAGAATCACCTGATATACTGAAATTAATAAAATTATTACATTATAGCCTCACAGGATATAGTTTCACACAAACTATTTGATTCCTCTTTTTCAAGTATGGAATAAGTCACACAAATAGTACATACATACAAAATGTATTTCTTCATGAGACTGTAAAGACTAAAATAGTATTTAGATTATTTAAAATTCCACTATAAAATATTGTAAAAAGTTAATATTACAGAGCATGCATTAGTGTCATAATTGAAAGTTTATTTTTTGTTGTTAACCACTGTATTGAGATATAATTAACATATAATTCACCATTTGAAGAGGTTGGGGTGGGATGAAAGGGAAAAAATAAAGTGTATTATTCAATGATCTCTAGTATATTCAGAGTTGTAAAACCACAACTATAATCAGTTATAGAACATTTTTATCACCCTCCCCCCAAAAACCTGCATGAATGTAGGCATTAATACTCAATCCTCCCCTCCCGCATATCCTATGCAACAACTAGTATATATTTTATCTCATATACATGCTTTTATAAAAATTTTACATAAATGGAATCATACACAATGTGGTCTTTTGTGATTGGCTTCTGTCACCTACCATATTTTCAAGGTTCATCCATGTTGTAGCATGTGTCAGGACATCATTGTTTTTTTTTTTTTTTTAAACCAGATAATATTATCTTGTAAGGATATACAGCATTTTGTCTATACATTCACCAGTGGATGGATATTTGAGTTATTTCCATTTTTTGGCTATTATGAATAATGCTATTATAAATATCCATGTAGAAGTATGTGCATGGACATATCATTTCAATTATTTTGGTGGATTTGCTGGGTAGAATTCCTGTGTCATATGGAAGCTTTATGTTTAATTTTGAGGACTGCTAGACTTTTTTCATAGTAGTCACTCCATTTTATATTTCTACTAGCAGTGTAAGATAATTCCAATTTTTCCACATCTGTATCAACATTTACTTTATATTTTTTCGTTAAAAACATCTTAGTGGGAGTATGTATCTCATTGTGCTTTTGATTTGCATTTCCCTACTGACTAATGATGCTGAGCATCTCATCATGTGCTTATTGGCTATTTTCATATATTCTTTGGAAAAATGGGTCTTCAGGCTTTATTATTATTATTATGCCTATTTGCTAATCATTTGTCTTTATATTGTTTAGTTGTAAGACTTATTTTTATATCCTGGTTATAATCCCTTAATCCCTTATTATATATGTTTTGCTAATATTTTCTCCAATTATATGGGAGATTTTTACTTTCTTGATAATGCTTTTTGAAACCCATTTTCAATTTTATGCCCAATTTATTTTTTTCCTTTTGTAACTTGTGCTTTAGGTATCATATCTAATTCAAGGTATCATTGCCTAATTCAAGATCTTAAGGATTTACATGCATTTTTTAAGAGTTTTATATAATAGGAGCGCCTGGGTGGCTCAGCCGGTTAAGCGTCCGAGTTCGACTCAGGTCATGATCTCACAGTTGGTGAGTTGGAGCCCCGCATCGGGCTCTGTGCTGATAGCTCAGAGCCTGGAGCCTGCTTCGGATTCTGTGTCTCCTCCTCTCTGCCTCTCCCATGCTCATGCTCTCTCTCTGTCTCTCAATAATAAATATACGTTAAAAAATAAACAAATAAATATTAAAAAAAGAGTTTTATATATTGTAGCAAATCTGGATAATCAGAACCACATTCCAGGGCATTTTTTGTTGTTTGCTTGGCTATCTGGACTATTTTAGTGAAGTATATTTCCCCAGAAGTGTGAATTATCTTATATCAATCCTCAGAGAGTGTTGCTTGGGCATGTGCAGTCACTCTGGAATTATAGTGTTTTCAGCAGTAATTTAACCAAGTGTCATTAGCATGGCATTTTAGCAGTCATTGCTTTGACTCTCCCTTTATCCAGCTGTTAGGCTTTACTAATTGCTGATTCATTGTTCTATTTTTGAGAGAGAGAAAGAGAGAGAGAGAGATAACAAGTCAGAAAGGGGCAGAGAGAGAGGGAGACACAGAATCCAAATCAGGCTCCAGGTTCCAAGCTGTCAGCACAGAGCCTGACATGGGGCTCGAACCCACGGACCATGAGATCATGACCTGAGCCAAAGTCAGATGCTTAATTGAGTCACCCAAGTGCCCCTTCATTGTTCTATTTTCTTGAAAATGCCCTGGACCCTAAATTGCTCCACTGTTTGATCCAATTACATTGGGACCCCCTTTGCAAGTATAGTTGTTGAGGAAGGTATTTGAGGTTTCTTCTTATGCCAGGACAGCTCTTAGTGACCTCCTTTCCTGGTTTTCTCTGATAAAGCATCTGACCTGTTAGATTGTTGGTCTCAAGGAGCTACCAGTCTCCTTTTATTTGTTTATGACCAAAATGCCCATTGTTTTCAAGAGGGCCCTTAGGCTTGAACTTTCCCCCACTCTGTTTCAAATACAGTTGGTTCATCTATGGAGTTCTACAGAGCTCTCTGTTCTTATTAACTTTATCCCTGGAAAAAAAAAATTCTGGAAAACTGCTCTAGATGCTGGACATGCTGGTAGCCTCAAGCCTTCTCTGCTTGCTTCCTTTTTTACCCTGCTTGCTTCTCAGTGTTTAACCTGTGTTCTCTGAGTGAGGTGGGTTGAATACCCCAGGATCAGGATCCCAGGGCTTTCTGCCTGTAACAACTGGAATAGAGCCTTTACTCTATGAATGGAGACTTGGAGGAGGAATGAACCTCCAACCTCTCTACCACATTCACCTAGAATTTAACTTCTGCAATTAGTAGCTTGGAGGAGGATGAGAAATTAAGTAGTCTGTTCTTACCAGATGATGTTATAGCCCTTGACTGAGAGATAGGAAGAGAATTAGCCCTGTGGTCTTGGTTACATTCACCTGGACAGGAGATGTAGTTTCTATGATACTGAGCTGGGAGGGATAAGAGATGGAGTAATGGTTTAAATGTTCAAGACTCTTGTTGTTCTTATCAAGTTTTAGTATATTTTCTTGAAAAATTTCTTCACTTGCAATATACCCCTAGACCTATTTATAGAGATTGAACATAGATGATAGATAGATAGAAATATAGCTAGATATAAATTCGATATAGATTTATAGATATATAGATCTATGTCTCAGACTTTGAGTCTGGAGCTATCTCTCTTGCCCAGAAAGAAAGTGGGCACGGAATTGAATATGAGAGAAGCTAATATCCAGGAGGAAACAAGAGTCTCGAGTAAGGGTCCTTGCTCCATATTTATTAGGATCAAAAGGCTTACAAATGTGATCAACGTACAGAAAGACACAAGGAAACAGTGTTTACTAACTCATGTGGGTGAAGAAAAAGGGGTTTCTAAGATATGCAGATTAAGGGTTTGGATCATTACAAAACAAAATTGGAACCAAGCAGATGGCTATTTACAGCAGGCACCAGGCACCATGTCTATTTATCTTAACTTGCCTAGGGGATAAGACAGAGTATGCTACCTCAGGGTCAACAAAACACTTTTTTTTTTTTTTTTTTTTTTTTTTTTTTTTTTTTTTGCTCCTGGCAATTTCACCCTGCTGTAGTGGTCTATAGCCCTGCTTACCTATTCTGGATGTTTTCATTCTGTGGAAGCAGCTTTCTGCTCTATGCTTTTGTTCTATGCTGGGGGCACTTTTGCCCTGTTTACGTATTCTCAGACACTTTTGTCCTAAGCCTTATTAACCCATTGGTACAAGATCTGGAAATTCCTAAACTTATTCCCCACAGTTCCCCCCACATTTTGTTTTGTTTTGTTTTGTTTTTTCTAGTTTTGTGTTCAAGGACCATCATGATGAGCTCTTGGTCCTTCTTTTGTTTTCAGGTGGTTTGGAGGATGATTCTGCAAAGACATAAAAAGAGAAACATTAAAAGCATTCCATTTCCCAGAGTTAACCAGAAATTTAGATGGGTGCTGGCTATAAGTGATAAAGTATTTAGGTCATGCCACATTGCCCAGGAATCAGTTCATTCATTTCTAAGTTGATCTTCTGCATATTGTAGCTGTTGGTGCAATGTCCCATCTAAATTTTCTCTATTGTTAGAGCAGTAGGAAGAAAAAAAAAACACTGTGAAGGTGTGTCTGTACAGCATCCCAAGATTGGGAGTGATTGTAAGGAATGCCAGTTGTGCAAATATGCTGGTAGTTAGGGTCTCAGGGCAGTTTAGAGTGGAGGAACAAGGCCTCCATACTTTTTCCAATAAATTCCACTGTAGTCTCAAGAGCTTCGAGGTGGGCCAAAACTTGCCTGTCAATAGAAGTTTGGTTTATTAATTATTTGGTAGTGTTGACCATAAATTTATTAAGGACATGGGCTGTTTGGATAGTATGATTCAGGCTGATTCCAGTGACAGTGGCGGAGGTGATAACAACTACTGCTGCTAGGATGCCCATGATTAACAGGCCAACAAATCTTTTTTTTCCTTACAGCTGAGTACTAGTGTTGAACAATCTTATAAAGTGTGCCTAGTCCCAATGGATGCATATAGGCTTCAGAGCTATTAACAGGAACCCAAGCTGAGACACGCTAAGTACTAATAAAGAGATATTTAATTGGGTAATATTATCGTTATTTACTC
This sequence comes from Panthera uncia, assembly GCF_023721935.1. NCBI lineage: Eukaryota > Metazoa > Chordata > Mammalia > Carnivora > Felidae > Panthera > Panthera uncia. The sequence continues at coordinate 75,764,135 of NC_064817.1, forward strand.
AGGACATGAACCATCCCTGGGAGGTAGAAATGTTGTAATTTTCTTCTATTTGATCTGCAAAATGGAGGTAGCAAAGAGAAGGTAGGAAGAAGGGACACAAATAGTGGTCCATGCAAATTTATCATTGTGTAGGGAGGCCCAAATTAGGTTAATATGTCAATTTATATAAATTTCACTGTGGCTAATAGTACAAATAAAGGGAAGGCCTAGCTTCCAAATATTAACAAGCCAAGGTCCTTTTAATTTCCCTTTATGTGCAGAAATTATAGGGCCTGACAAGCCTCTGTCTTTCCAAAAAATATTCTCCAAGTAGATTGGTCAAACAATATGGTCTTATTTGAATATTTTGCTTTCAAGATGTCCTCTAGGACCCCTGTCAGTAATAGTCCAATTGCCCCAGTGAAGATTATGCTCAGTCTCTCTATAACAGGTTGTCCAAGGAATATTATTCCAGGGTGGTCTGAATACTTGAGACTAGGGCAAACCAGAACATTAGGAGTGTGAGATATGTTTGTTTTTTGAGATATATCAAAGCTTGTGGCTGAGAAAAAAGTAAAACTGTCTGGCCTTGTAGAGGTTTTTGACTGTACATGTAAAAGCCAGTTGATTCCTGGCTTGAGACAAGCAGATAAGTTGCTATGTTTGGTAACACACATGGGAAGTGCTGGAGTAAGCCACCAGTGAGGTCTGGGCATATAAAGCCAATGCTCTTGTTCAGTTTGGGAGGGCAGGTTAAGATTGGCTCCTCCCATGAACTCAGTGTCATTATTGCTAATAAGAATATCCCGGTCTAGGAGTGTTAAGCTGTCAAATATAGGTGGATTAAGGAGATGAGCCCAATATGAATATTGAGCTTGGCCTGGACAAATGAGGGCAAGCAGAAGAATCAGGGTTACACATATTGAATTTCTGTCAATGATGGAAATCATGGCCATCAGATGTGAATCAGGGGTATATGCAATACCATTGTATTATAAGAGGATGCTGGCCTGGCTAGACAGGCGTTTAATGCTTCTCCATATCAGAGGCGAGGATTTGCATTTGTGGAGGGGCTTCAGCGTGAGGAGTCAATGAAGAGCCTTCTTCATCTTGAAAAAGGGGGGAGGAAGTGGTTGCTTATTCAGTCATTCTCTGCATGTTCTGATTCATTGTAAGATATCCTGGGAGTCTTCACCATGCCATGGAATGGCTTCACCAAATGAGAGTAAATCCACAGAAGTCCGGAATCTGAAAGAACACAAGCATATACTCAACCCCAGGTTACAAGTTTAGTGGGCCCGTTCCATGTGGTCCCCCGATTCAGGGGTTTTGTATAGCACCATAGGGTGAGAAGATTTATCAGATTTTGAAAAATGACTTTCAAATGCAATTAGTCCTTGAGGGTCAAGATTTAAAAAGTTAAAAGTAATCCCAGCACAATTGAGAAGTTGAATTTGTAATGTAGACAGCTATGGGTATTTCCCTTTTTTTTGTTTTTTTTTAACATATTTTTGAGAATATTAAGTGTTCATTTTATAATTGCTTGGCCTTGTGGATTATAAGGAATGGGTAATTCCAACCAAGACTTGAGTAAAACAGCTCAAAAGGGTGTGTTTTACCTTTTTTGTTAAAATCATATTTATTTATTTATTTATTTATTTATTTCTTACCTTTAAAGATTTATTCTCATTTTTTATTATCTTTCTTAATATCTCCTACTTTTTTAATACAGAGTTACTTTCCTTATTTCCATTAGCCTTAATTACATTTAGCCTTAAATAACATTTAGCCTTAATTACATTTAGCCTTAATTACATCTAATTTAAAATTAGAATTTTAACTCTTAGAAACCTTAGTCTCCAGTGAAAACTAAGTAGTAACCAATTGTGAACCATTACAACATAATTTTTTTAGGTGGCAGACTTATGGATTCATTAAGCATACAGCATGTTTTTTAATAGATTTAAATATCCTTAGGTTTATTTTGCCATAGAAACCCAGGAGCACAAACCTATGTTTAATAAGCAATGATTCAGCATTCCATGTGATTTGGAACAGGCCTAAATGTCCAATGAACTTAATTCAACTTATAATTCAAGAAAAATGTTAAATTTTCAGATTACCAAGGACCCTGAAAGCTATTTTAAAAATTACCCATGAAAACTATGAGACAGATAAAGTTAACCATTACTTTAAGTCATCCTTTTGCTAACAAATGGGAACAGAAATAACATGAGCTTATTTGACCTTCAGTAAACCTTAGTAGAATAAAGTTTTATTATTTAATTCTGATAATTTAAAAGACATGTTTATCTCACTTACATTTCATCTGTGTCTCCTCAAAAGTTTACCAGTGTCAATTTTTTTCCCAGGAAGCCAGTAAGGAAATCTGAAGTGGGCGGCATAAGTCTAAGAGGATATATTTTGTTCCTAGACAATGTGGGAAGGAGGAGCTGATGCTGAATGAGGCATTGGAGAGTCAGATATGCAGGCCACACCCCAGGTTCTGCAGAAACAGGAGGAGGGGGAAAGGAAGGCAGAAAAGGTGAGGTACCACCAAGAAGCCTGGAGGCAGATAAAGGTGCAGAGGGCAGAGAAAGTGTTCTCCTGGTCCCAGAGCCTGTCAGCTTAGACAGATGAACAGATACGCATTTTTGTTTTCTTTGGTTTGGTTTTGCTTTCCACTAGTGGAATTAGGCAATCCTTATGAGGACAGAGAAGAGAGGGAATTTCCCCTAAGCAAAAGGAGTTTGGGCAGCTGCTTGGGAATATTCCTTAAAGTCTCCATCCTGAGATAGGCTAACCAGAGACAATAGGCTCTAATCATCATAGTTATTAACCCAAGAAATGAATAAAGGAGAAGCCCCCACATATAGTTAGAATAACCAGAGTGTATTGGGAGAAACAGTGAGAGAGAGAGAGAGTCAGAGTCCCCCTCAATAGGGATTACCTGTGTAAAACACACCACACTATTTTAGTCCATTATTTTACTGACAATGACTGGAAGCTGGGCTTTCTGCTTTGATTGGATATATTGCCCTGTGCTGGACAGTTGTTCAAAAGACACTGGAACAGCAGCGTCAAAGTTTTGCATAGTACAAATCAAGCAAGCATCACGAAACTCTTGGGCATAGATAGCATATTGGGCTGGGGTCAAAATATTTTTTATAAGAGAGCCCCAGACCCAGACACACATAGAATAATTGCCACAAATAGTTTATAAAATGCTAATTGTAAAAGGGTTGTGGAGGCCATACAGATGAGCTGATTTCTGAAATTCTTTTACTATTTGAATGGGCAAACCTTTATGGACATATTACCCATTTTGCCTGATAACAGGAAACAGCTGGAATTCACTGGCCTTATGGACTTCCTTATTGTACTTTTGCATTGGGGTGAGGACCTTATTATAACCAGCCGGTGAGGTTTTTAGAGGCTCCATATCGTCCTACCTTTTTGAGGGAGGGAGAGTATTTTTCAGCTGTAAGTGCACCGAAGTCACAGGCTGACTATAAAAAAGCTCGTGTTTTTCCCCTATTTTGGGTAATTCTACATCTTTATATACATCGTCTGAAGTTCAGGGGAGAAGGGCAGTACGGACAATGGACCAATCGAGGACTACGTCAGGGGGGACATTAGCCCCCTCAGAATGCCAAACTTTTAATGTTTTCCCTATTTGTTCCCAAATATCAAGATCACAAGTCCCTTGTTTTGGGAACTAAAGAAAGTGTTGCTAGGTAATAATTAATAATTGAAGGAGCGCTTTCTGATTGAGGATAGTGCCGGCCACCTTTCCCAATGATTGTAAAATACGAATGTATTGTTTCTGCTCTGGGGATAGGGAGTCTCCCATAATAAGTCTCTCAAAAGTTCCATGGCAATGAATCTTAATATAGTTTCACTTTTCTCTTACTTCATCAGGAAGAGATTGAAGTCCAGTGCATTTTTTGTGGAGCTCTTTAGTCGTTCTGTGGCATTCTGAGGTCCTTGAATCTTACCGCTCTTTGGCCATGTCGGCTTCTAGTCATCTCGACTTCTAGTCACATCATAACCACCATCTGCTGCAGACTTTGAGGCTGGAGTTCTCTCTTGTCCAGCAAGAGAGCGGATGCAGAATTGAATATGAGAAAGGCTAATGTCCAGGAGGAGACAAGAGCCCCAAGTAAGGGTCCTTGCTACATATTTATTAGGATCAAAAGGCTTACAAACATGATCGACCTGTAGAAAGAGACAATGAAACAGTGATCATTAACTCAAGCGTGTGAGAGAAAGGGGTTTCAAAGATATGCAGTGTTAGGGGTTGGGTCAATACAAAACAAAATTCTGGTGCCAAGTAGATGGCTGTTTTCAACAGGCACCAATTTGCCTAGGGGGTAAGACAGAGCATGCTATCTCAGGTCAATTTTTTTTTTTTTTAGCTAATTAGCTCCAGGCATTTTCAACCTGCTGCAGTGGTGTATCACCATCTTTACCTATTCTGGATGCTTTTGTCCTGTGAAAGCAGATTTCTGCTCTAAGTTTTTATGCTATACTGGGGGTACTTTAGCCCTGTTTACCTATTCTCAGAGTTTTTGTCCTAAACCTTACTAACCCATTGGTGCAAGCTCAGGAAATCCCTAAACTTATTCCTCACAGATCTATATAGATAGATAGGTATAGATTACATATAGATATGGAGATATGTCTATATCTATATCTAATCTATAGATGTATAGATAATATATAGATATGTACATATTTGTATGTATATATCTATGTATAGCTATATCTAATCTATACCTTTGTCTATCTTATCTATTTGTCTATCGTTTTACCCACTATTATTGTTTTATTAGGGAGCAGGTTCATGGAGCTCCTCATGTTGCCATTCTATATTTGTAACTTCTTTTCCTCTAAAAAAGCCATAAGCTAATTAATGTTCAACATGAGAATCACTGTTCGTTTGTATTGACTTGTCAGGCCAGTGATTACTTATTTTGTTTGGTCTATAGTTATATTATCTATAAAACGTATTTCTTGGATGACATTATTATTTTTTGAAAGATAAATCAATCAAGGTTTATGCTTCTTTATGTGACACAAACACAAACATATATTTAAACATACACATTATACTATAATTAGCAGATATTACACATTATAGTATACTTAGCAGATATTATTTGCTCAGCATTTTTTCACTCCTTGAAACAGTATCAGACATCATGTTTCTTTTGGTGAATGTATTCTCCCACACTCCAACAAACATAATATTTACTCCCATGAACCCAAAAGTTAGGTGAATCACTAACACTGGGTCAAATAGAGACTTGCCATTTGCTATATTTTCTGTAGCTAAGAGTAAGAGATATATTTTTTCCTCTATATCATAAGCTGATATGATATAAACCTGAAGCTACCTCTGGGTACAGGAAGCTCCCAGATGGTAGGAAAGAAGTAAGCTAACACATAGAAATGTTCTATGTTTCCTTCATTAAGTGAAGAGAAACAGAAAGAAAATGGAGAGAGATCAAGAGATGAAAAGAGAGAGAAAGAAATTGAGTGAGAGAGAGAGAGAGAATTAGTAATATTGTTTGAGACTCTGAATATTGTTTTTTCTGAGGCTAGATATAAGTCTGACCTTTCTATATATAGGAATCCATAAATCCCCTTTCTCCTTAAAATTGTTTGGGTTGGCTTTGTCTCACTTCAATTGAAAGAGCCTTGAATAATACATCATATGTGTACATACATTATAACTGCAAAGACATAAAAAGATCATATACATATTTGTGTATGCACACACATATCGATAAAAATGTGTACACTAGGAATTATAAGAAATCATGAATGTTAAAGATATGACAAAACAAAACTGACAAATTCCTTAAATCTAAATTTTCCTATTAGATTATACAAGTAATCACACTCTGTAGAGCAAATTTTTCAGTTTCTTTTAAAATGTAATGGAATCAAATTTCAATCATTGTTACTGAGGTCCCACTTGTGTCAACACTTTATCATACTTAAAAAACAGGAAATCTTATCAATGTGGCCTAACAATATTGTGGTTTGTCTCTTACAATAAGATGCCTAGGTTTCTGCAGTTCCACAGTGCCAAAAATGACCTTTTTTTTTCATCATTGTCTTCTGCCATTCTTAGTGTGTTGGTTTTTGTTCTTGTGTTTATTGTCTCATGGTTACAAAATAACTGCTGTGTGTCCAGGCTTCACATCAACATTACTGTCAAGATGGAAGACAAGTAAAGAGGCAAAAAGAGAAAGGTGAAGAAGTTATGGTAATTGTAGAGAGGGCAATTCTAAGAATTTAGGACCCAGTAGCAAGGTTTTGGATATAACTATGGATTTAAGAGTCAGGGATATATGGATAGTAATAAATCTATGGGACTAGATGAGATAAACTATAGAGAGAATGGAGAGTGAAAAGACAAGGAAGGTGGCAAAAAAGCCAGGAAATTCCAGCTGTTAAAATCCATAGTCCATATGGCCAACAAACATATGAAAAAATGCTCAACATTATTGTTCATTAAGAAAATGAAATTTAGGGGGTGCCTTGGTGGCTCAGTCAGTTAAGTGTTTGACTCTTAATTTTGGCTCTGGTCATGATCTCAGGGTTCATAGGATAGAGCCCCACATCAAGCTTTGTGCTGACAGCGCAGAGCCTGCTTGTGATTTTCTCTCTCCCTCCCTCCTTCTCCCCCTCTCATGTTCTCTCTCTAAAAATAAATAAACTTAAAAAAATGGAATTTTAAACAGAATAGGATCACATACATATATACACACTCAAACACATACATGTGCATGTACACACACACACATACCAGAATGGGTAAAATTAGAATGACTGAAAATATCAAGTATTGTCAAAAATGTGAATCAAGTTGAACATTCATACATTGCTGGTAGAAGTGTGAAAAAACTGGAAGAATCTATCAAAGATAAACGTATCTATCATATAGACCAGCAATGCCATTCTTGGGCAAATAACCATTTAGACTAGAAATGCCATTCTTGGGCATATAACCATAGAAGGAGTGTTTATGTTCACCAAAAATGTAAATATGTTTGCAGCAGTATCATCTGTAAGAGCCAAAAATTTTAAATAACCTTAATGTTTAATAATAGTAGAATACATTGCAGTATATTTATACAATGGAATATTACACAGCAATAAAATGAAGTAATGTTATACACAACATGGATGATCCTCACAGATATAATGATGACAGAGAAATAAGACATAAATTAGTACATATGGGGATTGACAGCAGAACAATGACTACCTCTTGAATGATATAAATTCGAAAGTATATGAGAGACACTTCTGGTATTCTATGTTTTATGGTTTTTTAAAATCATCTATCTATTTATCTATGTACCTATCATCTATATTATATAATAATAATAATAATAATAATCCCCTTATAATCCTATCTTTGTTCCCTGAAAAGTCTTAGAAATAATTACAAACCAGTAGTAATATCACTAGTGCACTCAGTTTGCAACCTTGAAATATAGTTTCCATTCAAAGAAACCAGGACTTCTTGGGGAAATTACTGATTCCAGGACTAAGGGAGGGAGTATAGATACTGGAGGTGGGACATTCTGAGATATCAGATAGGAAGCTATCAGTTATTATAAGGGTCATGTCAAAAGGACTCAAAAGATAACTTTGGCGAGGCCCCAGTGGTCAAAAATAAGAAAACTTTTAGCTTCAATAGGTAAGTATTGCAAGATTGAAATCTAAGAATTGTGTTTCATCTCTTGAGTTTTAAATTATATTGAACAAGAAAATGACGATGGGTTTCAGAGGGTGAAATCCATCTGAGGATGACAGAACTGATTCATTATCCTGAAAATTGGTTGGATAAATGGAATGAAATGTGCTTATACTGCTTTTCCCATGTAAAATCTAACAATTGATAACAGAATACTATATGAGAGGAATTTTCTCCATATAAAATTCTTCCAGTGAATAAATGAATATAAAATAATTGAGTTAATATATATCAAATTTTACCCCTCAAATTATTTAATAGATGCATGCTTTGAATATCATTGGTTGCTTATATGAGGGACAGGGAGTGGGACATGGTGGGGGGAGAGAGAGAGAGAGAGACAGAGAGAGAGAGAAAATTTGAGAGAACATCAAGAATTATGTGACTCCTGACAAAATAAAATATTGCCTCCATTCTTGATGAAGGGTTTGAACCTGAGTTTGATCAGACCTTGGATCTAGTTGCCAATCTTCAGGAAATACAAAAGAATTTTTTAAGCTACACCATGTGTGTTAAATCAATAGAATCTTGACTATGGGAAAGTCTACACTTTTAATAGCTCATGTTTTCAGCAAGTAAATTATAAAAGAGAAATGAAGGATGGGGGAATACATTGATTGTAAGAGACAAATTATTTCAGATAATTTATCACATATCAAATATTTTTAAAAATGGCAAGACTAAACTATAATATCTAGGGATTCAAACTTGGGTAATAAAACTATCAAGAAAAACAAATAAGAAATTACTGTAAAAGTCAAAATAGTGGTATTTTTCGAAAGAGAGTAGCGACAGTGATAAAAATAAAGCACATGATAGGAACTCTTGGATAATTGAACAAATTCTATTTCTTGAGCTATGGTGATGGTTATAAGAGGATATTTGTTTTATAGTATATATTTATTTAATGTTATTTTCTTTAATTAATTTTAAAATAAAAAGATAAAACATAAAATAAGTTTAAATACAAATCATAAAAGTAAAGGTCAAATAATTTCATTTTTTCAGAGATAAAAACAAATAATTTTTTTACAGTAATTCCATACTAAAAGACAAATTAAAGGTAACTAGAAAGAAGGAAAATGATCTCAAATGGAAATTGAAAATGCAGAAAGAAATGTTTAACACCAAGAAGGGCAAATATGTGAATAAATATAAATGAATATTGATTCTTGCCTCAACAACCACAATGTTATAAAGAATTTTAAATATGTGTATAAGATTATATAACAAGGGGGTGGACATAATTTGCTTAAATATTCTAAGTTTCTGTTAAGTATCAAAGAAGTGGTTAAAATAATTTTTACACAGTATAAGTAAGGCATATGAATTATAGTCTTTGGGTTAGTTACTATAATACTAAGATAATATGCAACTATAAAGTTAAAGAAAGTAAATATACCTAACTATATAAAAAACTACATTAAATGAAAATGGGAAAAATAATCCAAGTTAAAAGATTATCATAGTTTATTAAAAAATAAGACTCAGTCATATGTTATTTTAAAAAAATAAAAAAATAAGAAAAGAGAACAAGCTTAAAAGAAAAATAAAAAAGAAACATACTCCATATAAACAACTAATCAAAAGTTACCTGGTATAGCTCTATTAGCATCAGACATAGTAAATGTTAGAGGAAAACATTACTGGGGATATACAGGAGCATTCATAATAGAAAGGTGTTAGTCTAACAGCAAAATAACATAACTCTACATCTTTCTTTAACTAGCACCATAGCTAAAAGTATATAAAGCAGAAATTAACAAAAATAAAAACAGATGTAAAAACTCACAAATATAGTAATAGTCTTTATCATATTTCTTTCAATGCATAGTAGAACACCAAGCAAAAAAAAATGATGATACAGGGATTTGAACTATACAGTTAAGTTGACCTAATTGACATATAGAACATGTGCCTAACAATGACAGACTTCAGTTTCTTTCCAAATGTGTATTAACATAAACCATAGACTAGTCCATAAAGTCTCAATACATTTCAAAGTACCAAATCACTCAGATTTTGTTTTCTGACCATAATTGAATTAAACTAAAACTCAGTAAGAAAGTAAAAATTATATAAAATTCCACTGCTGGAAATTATGCAATTCAGTTTTTTTTTTTTTTATTTGAGAGACAGAGAGAGAGAGAGAGAGCGCATGAGCATGGGAAAGGGGCAGTAGGAGAGAGAGAGCCCAATGTGGGGCTTGATTCCACGACCCCGGGATCATGACCTGAGCCAAAATCAAGAGTTGGATGTCCAACTGACTGAGCCACCCAGGTGCTCCAGGCAACCCATTACTAAATAATTCATGGGTGAAAGAAGAATTCAAACAGAAGTTATAAAATATTTTGGAAGAAATAACAATACGGTATGACAAAACAAAACTTGGGGGACGCAGCCTAATCAAGTGTCTAGAGGGAAATTCATTACTTTAAGTGATATATCAGAAAGGAAAAACAAACTAAAACTAAATGATTTAAGTTTCTATCTCAAGAATCTAGGGGAAATATTAGGCATAGGAAGAAAAAAATAGATTAAAGTAGAAATCAATTAATTGGAAAGCAGACATAAAAGAGAGAAAAATCAGTGAAGCCAAATATTGGTTTTTTACACTAATAGAAATGATAAATGTCTAGAAAGATTGGTCAAGGAAATGAAAGGGAGAACAAGGACATTACAGATTCCACAGATATTTCAAAATAATGAGAGGTTATTAGAATTACTTTATGTAGGGGCGCCTGGGTGGCGCAGTCTGTTAAGCGTCCGACTTCAGCCAGGTCACGATCTCGCAGTCCGTGAGTTCGAGCCCCGCGTCAGGCTCTGGGCTGATGGCTCGGGAGCCTGGAGCCTGTTTCCGATTCTGTGTCTCCCTCTCTCTCTGCCCCTCCCCCGTTCATGCTCTGTCTCTCTCTGCCCCCCCCCCAAAAAAAAAAAAAGTTGAAAAAAAAAAAAGAATTACTTTATGTAGACGCTTTTAACAGTTTGCATGAAATGGAATACTCCATTTCATGGAGTATTCCATGGAGTATTCAATGGAATACTCCTCAAAAAGCATCAACTATCAAAACTGACAGAGAATATTAGAAATATTTATACACTGACTTCTAGGGGCACCTGGGTGGCTCGGTCAGTTAAGTGTCTGACTACTTCAGCTCAGGTCATGATCTCACAGGTTGTGAGTTCAAGCCTCTCATTGGTCTCAGTGCTGACAGCACGGAGCCTGATTTAGATTTTCTCTCTCCCTCTCTCTCTGCTCCTCCACAACTTGTGCACCCTCTCTCAAAATAAATAAACATTTTTAAAAATAAAAAATATATATTCATACACTGACTTCTATTAAAGAAAATAATTCTGTTAAATTCTTACACATGCACATGCACACACAAAAACATGCATACACAAGCACACATACAAGCACACACACACACACACTCACATAGTTTTACTAATAAATTATTCAAATATTTAGGAAATAAATATCACCAATTTTGTACAAACTCTTCCAGAAAAGAGAAGGAACACTTCTTTAATCTATTTAAGGACACCATAACCTAATTCTATAGTCTGACAGCATGGCAGGCAAGAAAAATTACAGATCAGTCTCTCTTACCAAAATATATGTCAAAATAATAAAATATTAGCAAATTAAAATCATTGATATATTAAAATAATAATACATTGTATCAAACTGAATTTCATTTTAGTTATGTTGTATCATATGTGTATTTAAAAGTGATTTACAGCCAGTTACATTAACAGAAAAAAAAAACTCAGGCAATTCATATGATCATCCTGATTGATGCAGACAAAATATTTGAAGAAATTCAGCACTATCCATGATAAAATTCTAAGCAAATTAAGAATAGACGGAAGCTTTCTTAATATGGTAAAGATCATGTTTTATTTATCTACTACTACAAAAACAAATTAGTACAAATTTAGCAGCCTAAAATAACACAAATTTATTATCTCATATGTTCTGTGATCAGAAGTCTAGTTGGTTTTGGCTGACATTAATACATTGGTCAGTCTGCTTTTTTTTTTTTAATTTTTTTTAACATTTATTTTTGAGACAGAGAGAGACAGAGCATGAATGGGGGAGGGTCAGAGAGAGGGAGACACAGAATCTGAAACAGGCTCCAGGCTCTGAGCTGTCAGCACAGAACCTGATGCAGGGCTTGAACTCACGGACCGCGAGATCATGACCCAAGCCGAAGTTGGCCGCTTAACCGACTGAGCCACCCAGGCGCCCCGGTCAGTCTGCTTTTCTTACTGAAAGCTCTGGAAAAGGATCTGCCTCCAACCTTATTCAGGTTTTTGGAAGACTTCAGTATTGCAATAGCAAGAAATTGTTTCTCAGTATTGCAGAAACAAGTTTCTGTTTCCTTGAAAGCTATCACCTGGGGGCTGGCCTTACCTTCTAGAGGTCTCTGCTTGGCCCTTGTAAATGACTCCAATGCAATGATGTGGTGAACCCTTCTCATGCTTGGCATCTCTCTGAGTTCCTCTGTTGCATTTCTCCTGCTTTCTCTTTCACTTCCTCTCTATAACTCTAGGTAGAGAAATTGCTCTGCTATTAAAGACTCATGAGATCAGATTGGGCCCACCTGGATAATCTCACTATTTTAAGGTATGTAGTCTTAATTATAGTTACAAAGTCCCTTTGTCAATATAATCTAATATATTCATTGATTCCAGAGATAAGGCACGGACATTTATGGAGGATTGTACTGGTCACTGCAAGACATTTAAAAAACATGGTAATTAGGAAATATTGGAAACATTTTTACTGAACTCAGAAATGAGACAAGACTACCCACTACCACTGATTTTATTCAGTACTCTACTAAAGAATCCAATCTGTTTGAGAACGCTAGAGAAATAAATAAAAAGGTATAAGGTTTGGAAAGCAAATAAAACCCTCATTAGTTTTATACCTAGAAAATCCAAAAGTGGCTATGTACCAGCATCATATAAAATGAAATACATTTCTTTACTTTTTAAAACGTTTTATTTATTTTTGAGAGAGACAGAGTGCAAGTGGAAGAGAAACAGAGAGAAAAGGAGACACAGAATCTGAAACAGGCTCCAGGCTCTGAGCTGTCAGCACAGAACCCAACATGGGGCTCAGGCTCAGGAACCATGAGATCATGACCTGAGCTGAAGTTGGATGCTTAACCAACTGAGCCACTCAGGTGTCCAGAAATACATTTCTTAAAAAAGTAATATCCAAATGACTTGTGGGTAAAATTACATAGGAGAAGGACCCTGAGCTCACCTCATCCAGTGGATACAACTAGATAACACTCACATAGGTTTAAATAACCCAGAATGCGTTTCAAAGACTGGCAGAACAAACTCCACAACTAAATGTAGAAAACAAGCCACACCAAAGAAGGTAAGAAGGGTGGGCATGCAGTCAGGAGCTAAACAGACTGTCAGGACATCCACAGGAGGGAGAAATGGGCATGATGAGGGCCATTTACAAGGTCTCTCACACCAGAGATCCCATACAGGAAGATGAATCCCCATAGCATTTGGCTTTGAAAGCCAAAGGGGCCAAATTTCATGAGTTCTTACAAACAGCAGGACTTAAACCCTAGAACATTAAAAATTAATGGGTTCAGCTTTGGGAGAGCCTGGAAGGTGATAGAAAACTGATTACCTGCCCTTATAGAGATAGCAGAAGAAACAGCTGGCAGAGAGACAGCATATAAGCAGTGTTTTCAAAAACACCTAGGTCGTAGGGGAGGGAGAGTTATTTACTAATACAGAATGTGTCTCAGAAGGACAGATTTTACTGGTAGAGTTTTCCAGGAACAGAGGAGCTGACAGGTGCCATTTCCCTTCCAACCCCTAGCATAAAACACAGCCAACTGTGGAAACCAGCACACTGCCAGCATACACCACATAACTTGCTTATACTGTGTGCTGCACCCTCCAGCCAATCTTGACTCAGTCCTGGAGGTGTGGCAGCTAGTCAACTAACTCCTGAAGAGAAACCTTGCATCTTTCTAGAACTGCACAACCTGCCCCATGCACTTTGTGGATCATGCCCTGTCCATCCCCGTCTTAGAGGTGGCTGTACTAGTGGAAGATGATCAGTGCATAAAACTTGTGGACACTGAGTGCCATGCCCATGCAATTTGTGGAGTGGCCCTGGTAGGCCCTGCTCTCTGCAGAAGCTGTATGTCACCTCTGGCAAAGTATCACCACAACCTTGTTAAAAGTGAGTGCCCTGCCCACTGCTTTCAAGAGTAGGAGATATAAATAACTTTTCCAATGAACAGAAAGAGACAGAAAGAGTTAAACAAAATCAGGAAGGAGAGAAATATGTCCTAAATGAAAGAACAGGACCAAACAACAGCAAGAGACCTAAGTGAAACAGATATAAATAATATGCCTGGTATAGAATTTAAAGTAACAGTCAAAGATACAAACTGGACTTAAGAGAAGAGTGGAGGACATCAGTGACACCCTTAACAAACAGGCAAAAAAAAAAAAAGCATAAGAAAGAACCAATCAGAGATTAAGTACACAATTAATAAAATAAAAATTCACTTGATAAGTAGCAGGCTGGAGGAAGCAGAAGAATGAATTAATGACCTGGAGGACAGAGTAATAGAAAGTAATAAAGCTGAATAAATAAGAGAAAAAATATGCAAAATGAGAAAATACTTAGGAAACTCAGCGACTCCATCAAGCATAATCATATTTCCATTATAGGGTTCCCAGAATAAAAAGAGAGATGAATGGGGACAGAAAATGTATAGCTGAAAACTTCCTTAATTTGGGTAAAGAAATAGATATCCACACCCAAGGGGAAGAGATCCCTCAACAAAATCAACCCAAAGAGAACCACACCAAACACATAGTAATTAAAATGGCAAAAAGTAGTGATATGGAGAGAATTTTAAAAGCAGCAAGAATAAAGAAAACAGTTACATACAGGGAAAACTCATAAAGGTATAAGCATATTTTTCAACAGAATACTTACAGGCCAGAAGTTAGTGGCATGATATATTGAAAGTACCGAAAGGGAAAAAACATCTGCATCCAAGAATACTATAACCAGCATGGCTATCATTCAGAAAAGAAGTAGAGATAAAGAGTTTCTAGGCAAAATAAAAGCTAAAAGCGTTCACAACCACTAAACCAGCCCTGCAAGAAATGTTAAAGGGGACTTTCAATAGAAAGGAAAGACCGTAAGTAAGATTAAGAAAAGTAGGAACCTCACAAGCAATAACAAGTATATCTGTAAAAATCACTCAAGGGACTCACAAAATAAAAGGATTAAAGTATCATACCATATACCTAAACGAGGGGAAGAGAAAGGAAAATAATTTGTTCAAAGTGCCATCAACTTATTATATATTCCTATATGCCAGGATGCTATATACAAGCCTAATGGTAACCACAAATAAAAAACCAATAATAAATATACAAAAAATAAAGAGAAAAGAATACAAGTAAAGGAAGCCAACTCTTGGTGAAACAAGAGAAAAAGGGAAGAAAGGAACTACAAAAACAACCACAAAACAAATAACGATATGGCAATAAATACATGCCTATCAATAATTACTTTGAGAGTAAATGCACTAAATGCTCCAACCAAAAGACAAGGGTGACGAAATGTATAAAAAACAAAATCCATCTATATGCTGCCTAAAATAGATTAATTTAAGACTTAGAGACACATTCAGATTTAAAGTGAAGGGATGGAGAATCATTTATCATGCAAATGGAGTCAAAAGAAAGTCAAGATAGGAATACATATAACAGACAAAAAGGGTCTTAAAACAAACACTGTTATAAGACTGAAAGAAAAGCTCTATATACTCATTAAGGGGACAACCATATAAGACATAACAATTGTAAATATTTATGCACCCAACATGAGAGCATCTAATACATAAAACAGCTAATAATAAATACAAAGGAACTAGTCAACAGTGATACCATAAGTAGGGGATATTAACGCCACATTTACATAGATGGACAGATCATTGAAACAAAAAATCAACAAGGAAACGATGGATAGAATGACACACTGGACCAGATGGACTTAACAAATGTATTCAGACATTATATTATAAAACAGCAGAATACACATTCTTTTCAAGTTCATATGGGGCATTTTCTGGAATTGATCACATACTAGATCACTAATGAGGCCTCAATAAGTACAAAAATATTTTTATTTATTTATTTATTTATTTATTTATTTATTTATTTTATTTTTTTAATATATGAAATTTACTGTCAAATTGGTTTCCATACAACAAACAGTGCTCATCCCAAAAGGAGTCCTCCTCAATACCCATCACCTACCCTACCCTCCCTCCCACCCCCCATCAACCCTCAGTTTGTTCTCAGTTTCCAACAGTCTCTTATGCTTTGGCTCTCTCCCACTCTAACCTCTTTTTTTTTTTTTTCCTTCCCCTCCCCCATGGGTTTCTGTTATGTTTCTCAGGATCCACATAAGAGTGAAACCATATGGTATCTGTCTTTCCCTGTATGGCTTATTTCACTTAGCATCACACTCTCCAGTTCCATCCACGTTGCTACAAAAGGCCATATTTCATTTTTTCTCATTGCCACGTAGTATTCCATTGTGTATATAAACCACAATTTCTTTATCCATTCATCAGTTGATGGACATTTAGGCTCTTTCCATAATTTGGCTATTGTTGAGAGTGCTGCTATAAACATTAGGGTACAAGTGCCCCTGTGCATCAGTACTCCTGTATCCCTTGGATAAATTCCTAGCAGTGCTATTGCTGGGTCATAGGGTAGGTCTATTTTTAATTTTCTGAGGAACCTCCACACTGCTTTCCAGAGCGGCTGCACCAATTTCCATTCCCACCAAAAGTGCAAGAGGGTTCCCGTTTCTCCACATCCTCTCCAGCATCTATAGTCTCCTGATGTGTTCATTTTGGCCACTCTGACTGGCGTGAGGTGATATCTGAGTGTGGTTTTGATTTGTATTTCCCTGATAAGGAGCGACGTTGAACATCTTTTCATGTGCCTGTTGGCCATCCGGATGTCTTCTTTAGAGAAGTGTCTATTCATGTTTTCTGCCCATTTCTTCCCTGGGTTATTTGTTTTTCGGGTGTGGAGTTTGGTGAGCTCTTTATAGATTTTGGATACTAGCCCTTTGTCCGATATGCCATTTGCAAATATCTTTTCCCATTCCGTTGGTGGCCTTTTAGTTTTGTTGGTTGTTTCCTTTGCTGTGCAGAAGCTTTTTATCTTCATAAGGTCCCAGTAATTCACTTTGCTTTTAATTCCCTTGCCTTTGGGGATGTGCCGAGTAAGAAATTGCTACGGCTGAGGTCAGAGAGGTCTTTTCCTGCTTTCTCCTCTAAGGTTTTGATGGTTTCCTGTCTCACATTCAGGTCCTTTATCCATTTTGAGTTTATTTTTGTGAATGGTGTGAGAAAGTGGTCTAGTTTCAACCTTCTGCATGTTGCTGTCCAGTTCTCCCAGCACCATTTGTTAAAGAGACTGTCTTTTTTCCATTGGATGTTCTTTCCTGCTTTGTCAAAGATTAGTTGGCCATACATTTGTGGGTCTAGTTCTGGGGTTTCTATTCTATTCCATTGGTCTATGTGTCTGTTTTTATGCCAATACCATGCTGTCTTGATGATTACAGCTTTGTAGTAGAGGCTAAAGTCTGGGATTGTGATGCCTCCTGCTTTGGTCTTCTTCTTCAAAATTACTTTGGCTATTCGGGGCCTTTTGTGTTTCCACATGAGTTTTAGGATTGCTTGTTCTAGTTTCGAGAAGAATGCTGGTGCAATTTTGGTTGGGATTGCATTGAATGTGTAGATCGCTTTGGGTAGTATTGACATTTTGACAATATTTATTCTTCCAATCCATGAGCAGGGAATGTCTTTCCATTTCTTTATATCTTCTTCAATTTCCTTCATAAGCTTTCTATAGTTTTCAGCATACAGATCTTTTACAACTTTGGTTAGATTTATTCCTAGGTATTTTATGCTTCTTGGTGCAATTGTGAATGGGATCAGTTTCTTTATTTGACTTTCTGTTGCTTCATTGTTAGTGTATAAGAATGCAACTGATTTCTGTACATTGATTTTGTATCCTGCAACTTGGCTGAATTCATGTATCAGTTCTAGCAGACTTTTGGTGGAGTCCATCGGATTTTCCATGCATAATATCATGTCATCTGCAAAAAGCGAAAGCTTGACTTCATCTTTGCCAATTTTGATCCTTTGATTTCCTTTTGTTGTCTGATTGCTGATGCTAGAACTTCCAACACTATGTTAAACAACAGCAGTGATAGTGGGCATCCCTGTCGTGCTCCTGATCTCAGGGAAAAAGCTCTCAGTTTTTCCCCATTGAGGATGATGTTAGCTGTGGGCTTTTCATAAATGGCTTTTATGATCTTTAAGTATGTTCCTTCTATCCCGACGTTCTCAAGGGTTTTTATTAAGAAAGGGTGCTGGATTTTGTCAAAGGCCTTTTCTGCATCGATTGACAGGATCATATGGTTCTTCTCTTTTTTTTGTTAATGTGATGTATCACGTTGATTGATTTGCGAATGTTGAACCAGCCCTGCATCCCAGGAATGAATCCCACTTGATCATGGTGAATAATTCTTTTTATATGCCGTTGAATTCGATTTGCTAGTATCTTATTGAGAATTTTTGCATCCATATTCATCAGGGATATTGGCCTGTAGTTCTCTTTTTTTACTGGGTCTCTGTCTGGTTTAGGAATCAAAGTAATACTGGCTTCATAGAATGAGTCTGGAAGTTTTCCTTCCCTTTCTATTTCTTGGAATAGCTTGAGAAGGATAGGTATTTTCTCTGCTTTAAATGTCTGGTAGAACTCCCCTGGGAAGCCATCTGGTCCTAGACTCTTATTTGTTGGGAGATTTTTGATAACCGATTCAATTTCTTCGCTGGTTATGGGTCTGTTCAAGCTTTCCATTTCTTCCTGATTGAGTTTTGGAAGAGTGCGGGTGTTTAGGAATTTGTCCATTTCTTCCAGGTTGTCCAATTTGTTGGCATATAATTTTTCATAGTATTCCCTGATAATTGTTTGTATCTCTGAGGGATTGGTTGTAATAATTCCATTTTCATTCATGGTTTTATCTATTTGGGTCATCTCCCTTTTCTTTTTGAGAAGCCTGGCTAGAGATTTGTCAATTTTGTTTATTTTTTCAAAAAACCAACTCTTGGTTTCGTTGATCTGCTCTACAGTTTTTTTAGACTCTATATTGTTTATTTCTGCTCTGATCTTTATTATTTCTCTTCTTCTGCTGGGTTTAGGCTGCCTTTGCTGTTCTGCTTCTATTTCCTTTAGGTGTGCTGTTAGATTTTGTATTTGGGATTTTTCTTGTTTCTTGAGATAGGCCTGGATTGCAATGTATTTTCCTCTCAGGACTGCCTTCGCTGCATCCCAAAGCGTTTGGATTGTTGTATTTTCATTTTCGTTTGTTTCCATATATTTTTTAATTTCTTCTCTAATTGCCTGGTTGACCCACTCATTCGTTAGTAGGGTGTTCTTTAACCTCCATGCTTTTGGAGGTTTTCCAGACTTTTTCCTGTGGTTGATTTCAAGCTTCATAGCATTGTGGTCTGAAAGTATGCATGGTATAATTTCAATTCTTGTAAACTTATGAAGGGCTGTTTTGTGACCCAGGATATGATCTATCTTGGAGAATGTTCCATGTGCACTCGAGAAGAAAGTATATTCTGTTGCTTTGGGATGCAGTATTCTAAATATATCTGTCAAGTCCATCTGATCCAATGTATCATTCAGGGCCCTTGTTTCTTTATTGACCGTGTGTCTAGATGATCTATCCATTTCTGTAAGTGGGGTGTTAAAGTCCCCTGCAATGACCACATTCTTATCAATAAGGTTGCTTATGTTTATGAGTAATTGTTTTATATATTTGGGGGCTCTGGTATTCGGCGCATAGACATTTATAATTGTTAGCTCTTCCTGATGGATAGACCCTGTAATTATTAGATAATGCCCTTCTTCATCTCTTGTTACAGCCTTTAATTTAAAGTCTAGTTTGTCTGATATAAGTATGGCTACTCCAGCTTTCTTTTGGCTTCCAGGAGCATGATAAATAGTTCTCCATCCCCTCACTCTCAATCTGAAGGTGTCCTCAGATCTAAAATGAGTCTCTTGTAGACAGCAAATAGATGGGTCTTGTTTTTTTATCCATTCTGATACCCTATGTCTTTTGGTTGGCACATTTAATCCATTTACATTCAGTGTTATTATAGAAAGATACGGGTTTAGAGTCATTGTGATGTCTGTATGTTTTATGCTTGTAGTGATGTCTCTGGTACTTTGTCCCCCAGGATCCCCCTTAGGATCTCTTGTAGGGCTGGTTTCGTGGTGACAAATTCCTTCAGTTTTTGTTTGTTTGGGAAGACCTTTATCTCTCCTTCTATTCTAAATGACAGACTTGCTGGATAAAGGATTCTTGGCTGCATATTTTTTCTGTTTAGCACACTGAAGATATCATGCCAAGCCTTTCTGGCCTGCCAGGTTTCAAAAGAGAGATCAGTCACGAGTCTTATAGGTCTCCCTTTATATGTGAGGGCACGTTTATCCCTTGCTGCTTTCAGAATTTTCTCTTTATCCTTGTATTTTGCCAGTTTCACTATGATATGTCGTGCAGAAGATCGATTCAAGTTACGACTGAAGGGAGTTCTCTGTGCCTCTTGGATTTCAATGCCTTTTTCCTTCCCCAGTTCAGGGAAGTTCTCAGCTATAATTTCTTCAAGTACCCCTTCAGCACCTTTCCCTCTCTCTTCCTCCTCTGGGATACCAATTATGCGTATATTATTTCTTTTTAGTGTATCACTTAGTTCTCTAATTTTCCCCTCATACTCCTGGATTTTTTTATCTCTCTTTCTCTTAGCTTCCTCTTTTTCCATAACTTTATCTTCTAGTTCACCTATTCTCTCCTCTGCCTCTTCAATCCGAGCCGTCGTCGTTTCCATTTTGTTTTGCATTTCGTTTAAAGAGGTTTTCAGTTCCTGGTGACTGTTCCTTTGTCCCTTGATCTCTGTGGCAAGAGATTCTCTGCTGTCCTCTATACTGTTTTCAAGCCCAGCGATTAATTTTATGACTATTATTCTAAATTCACTTTCTGTTATATTATTTAAATCCTTTTGATCAGTTCTTTAGCTGTTGTTATTTCCTGGAGATTCTTTTGAGGGAATTCTTCTGTTTGGTCATTTTGGATAGTCCCTGGAGTGGTGAGGACCTTCAGGGCACTTCCCCCGTGCTGTGGTGTATAACTGGAGTTGGTGGGCCGAGCCGCAGTACGACCTGATGTCTGCCCCCAGCCCACTGCTGGGGCCACAGTCCGACTGGTGTGTGCCTTCTCTTCCCCTCTCCTAGGGGCGGGATTCACTGTGGGGTGGCTACTTGCACACTGCCAGGCTTGTGGTGCTGGGGATCTGGCATATTAGTTGGGGTGGGTAGGCAAGGTGCACGGGGGCAGGAGGGGCAGGCTTAGCTCGCTTCTCCTTAGGTGATCCACTTCAGGAGGGGCCCTGTGGCAGCGGGAGGGAGTCAGATCCGCTGCCGGAGGTTTGGCTCCGCAGAAGCACAGAGGTGGGTGTTTGCGTGGATCGAGCAAGTTCCCTGGCAGGAACTGGTTCTCTTTGGGATTTTGGCTGGGGGATGGGCAGGGGAGATGGCGCTGGCGAGCGCCTTTGTTCCCTGCCAAGCTGAGCTCTGTGGTCCGGGGGCTCAGCAGCTCTCCCTCCCTTTGTCCTCCAGCCTTCCTGCTTTCTGAGCAGAGCTGTTAACTTATGACCTCCCAGAAGCTAAGTTGCACTTGATGTCGGAACACAGTCCGTCAGGCCCCTCCGCTTTTGCCAGCCAGACTCGGGCTCTGCTTGGCCGGCGAGCCGCCCCTCCACCCCGGCTCCCTCCCGCCAGTCCGTGGAGCGCGCACTGCCTTGCCGCCCTTCCTACCCTCTTCCGTGGGCCTCTCGTCTGTGCTTGGCTCCAGAGACTCCGTTCTGCTAATCCTCTGGCGGTTTTCTGGGTTATTTAGGCAGGTGTAGGTGGAATCTAAGTGATCAGCAGGACGCGCGGTGAGCCCAGCGTCCTCCTAAGCCGCCATCTTTCCGAGGAGTCACAAAAATATTTTTAAAATACCATGCATGTTTTCTGACCATAACACTATGAATCTTGAAGTTAACCACAAGAAAAAAAAATTGGAAAGATCACAAATACATGGAAGTTAAACAACATGCTGCTAAACAATGAATGGGTGAACCAGGAAATGAAATAAGAAATTTACAAGTACATGGAAACAAATGAAAATAAAAACATAACTGTCCAAAACTTTTAGGATGCAACAAAAGCAGTCATAGCAGGGAAGTATACAGCAATACAGGTCTATCTCAAGAATCAGGAAAAAATCTCAAATAAACAACCTAACCTTACACTTAAAGGTGCCAAAAAAGTAAAAATAAATGAAGCCTAAAGCAAGCAGAAGAAGGGAGATAATAAATATTAGAGATAAATTATGTAGATAATAAAAAAAACAATAGAAAATAAGAAGCTGTTTCTTTGAAAATGTTAAAAAATCAATAAAATTCTAATGAGACTCATCAAAACAAAAAGGATTCAAATAAATAAAAAAACAACTGAGAGAGGAGAAGTAACAACTAACACCACAGAAATACAAACAATTATGAGAATATTATGAAAAAGTATATGCCAACATACGGGGCTACCTGCAAGAAATTGACTAATTCCTAGAAGAATGTAAAATACCAACACTGAAACAGAAGAAATCGAACATCTTAACAGACCCCTAACCAGTAAAGAAATTGAATCAGTAATAAAAAAAAAAAAATCTCCTAACAAACAAAAGTCCATGACCAGATGGCTTCCCAGGGGAATTCTATCAAATATTTAAAGAATTAATAGTGATTCTTTTGAAACTGTTCCCAAAAAAATAGATGGAAGGAAAACTTCCAAACTCATTCTATGAGGCCAGCATTACATTGATTCCGAAATCATACAAAGACCCCACTAAAAAGGAGAACTACAGGCCAATATTCTTGGCAAACATGGATGTAATGATTCTCAATAAAATACTAGCAAACTGAATCCAATAGTACATTCAAAGAATCATTCACCAGAATCAAATGGGATTTATTCCTGGGCTGCAGGCATGGTTCAATGTTCACAAATCAATCAAGGTGATACACCACATTAATAAAAGAAAGGATAAGAACTATATAATGCAGAAAAAGCATTTGACAAAGTACAGTACCCATTCCTGGTAAAAACCCTCAACAAATTAGGGTAGAGGGTACATACCTTAACATAGAAAGGCCATATACAAAAAAAAAAAAAAAAACCCTACAGCTAATATCATCAATGGGGAAAATTTAGAGCTTTTCCTGTACATTCAGGAGCAAGAGAGGGATTTCCCCTCTCACCACTGTTATTTATTTTTTAAGTTTATTTTTTATTTATTTTGAGAGACAGATAGCAAGTGGGGGAGGGACAGAGACAGACAGAGACAGAATCCCAAGCAGGCTCCACACCATCAGTGCAGAGCCCAATGCAAGGCTTGAACCTAAGAACCATAAGATCATGGCCCGAGCCGAAATCCAGGGTAGGAAGCTTAACTGACTGAGCCACCCAGACACCCACCACTGTTATTTAACATAATACTGGAAGTTCTAGCCACAGCAAACAGACAACAAAAATAAATAGAAGGCATCCAAATCAGCAAGGAAGAAGTCAGACTTTCACTATTTGCAGATGATATGATACTCTATATAGAAAACCAAAAAGACTCCACCAAAATAATGGTAGAACTGATACATGAATTTAGTAGTCACAGGTGATAAAATCAACCTACAAAAACCTGTTGCATTTTATATACCAATAATGAAGCAGCAGAAAAAGAAATCAAGGAATCAATCCCATTTGCAATGTCACTAAAAACCATAAGACATCTAGGAATAAACATAAAGAAGGGGGTGAAAGACCTGTACTCTGAAAACTATAAAACATTGATGAAACAAATTAAAGACGACACAAAGAAATGAAAAAACATTCCATGAACATGGATTGGAAAAACAAATATTGTTAAAATGTC
Organism: Panthera uncia; assembly: GCF_023721935.1. Taxonomy (NCBI): domain Eukaryota; kingdom Metazoa; phylum Chordata; class Mammalia; order Carnivora; family Felidae; genus Panthera; species Panthera uncia. Next base: position 75,788,026 of record NC_064817.1, read on the forward strand.
TAGATTACCCAAAACAATCTACACATTTAATTTGATTCCTATCAAAACACCACCAGCATTTTTCACAGAGCTAGAAAAAAACAATCCTAAAATTAAATCTTAAAATACAACAAATAGCCAAAGCAATCTTGAAAAAGAAAAGCAAAGCTCGAGGCATCACAGTTCTGGGCTTCAAGTTATATTACAAAAGGGTAGTGATAAAAACAATATGCTACTGGCAGAAAAACAGACACATAGATCAATGGAACAGAATAAAAAATACAGAAATGAACCCAAAACTATATGGTCAATTAATCTTTGACACAGCAGGAAATAATATCTAATGTAAAAAGTAAGTCTGTTCAACAAACAGTGTTGGACAGCAACATGAAATGAAATGAAATGAAATGAAATGAAATGAAATGAAATGAAATGAAA